>NC_054700.1:10141436-10152700 GCF_016097555.1 Gigantopelta aegis | reverse complement strand
ACCAAGATGGTGAAACAATTTCTCTTCTTTCCTTTCCTTTAAAGCAGCTATGGTTTCATCAATTTGACTAGTACACATAGACAGTTCAACCCAATGTTTCAGGGTAAGGGCGATACCTCGTTTGGTGGGGAAAGTTTTCCCTTTATCACTGTCGAATTTCCGGATGTGTATCAACAGTTCTTGCTTCCATGTTTGGGCCATGACGTAGACATTTTGCCCAATTTCTAGCTGACATCGAGATTTTTCACCCTGTCCATGGCTCTGGGATGAATTTGATGAATGTACCGATGTCATCTTCTTCTTGAAAATACAGCAAGCCGCAAATATGTGAATACTTCTGAATCAAAACTGGACGTAGATCTTGTCTGTAGACTTTTCGGAGAGCGAATGAAGATACTAACAAAACTACCCTTTTTATATTCTAAATTAGCAGTCCAAGGACGTCAGAACCAGGTCAAGGCCAGCCCAAGGACGTCAGTGCCGGCCCAAGTATGCCAAGGCTAAAATATGAGTCACGGCTGCTTACCTACACCAGATATGCCACTCACTGCCCTCTAAATAGGTCAAGGCTAGGTGATGAGTCACACACCAAGTACGTCAAGGCTATGACTACACCAAGGTCGCACACCTGCCCAGTTATGCCAGTCACTGCTCTCTAAGTCGGCCATGGTGAGTCATACACCAAGTATGCCATACACACCCCAAGGTCAGACTGACGTCACACCTATGAATCACACCAAGGTCAAGGTCACGGAAAGTAGGCCATGGCCCTCAACAGGCCCCCATACTACTAACAACAACAACAACACCAACAAAATCAACAACACCAACAACAAAAAATAAACAAAAATTAAAAGTTTAACCACTAAAGTGTAGCTTTATGATTTTCATTGACATTCATCTCTCTCTCTCTCTCTCTCTCTCTCTCTCTCTCTCTCTCTCTCTCTCTCTCTCTCTCTCTCTCTCACTCTCTCTCTCTCTCTCTATTTTTCACAACTACTATACCAAAAAAAGTTCCTTTTGTTTAACGACACCGCTAGAGCACATTGATTTATTAATCATCGACTATTGGATGTCAAACATGGTAATATTATTAGAGAGGAAACCCGCTACATTTTAAGCTTAATACAACGTATTTTTGTAAACTGTACACGCAACTTTAATTCCACTCCGCCATTACTAGATATTCAAATGACGTAAGAATATGTGGCGCGGTGTATTTTTGAATGGAAATGACGTCACATTGGATTCTTTTTTAGTGAGATTCCTTGCCTCCACGTCATTTCTCCGTCTGACTGTCGACTTGGTTTTTTCGTGACTTGTATGACGGCCATTCTGCAGAACGCCACGGTTGTTCGCTTTTAGTCTCTACATGTCCGAGCCTGACCTAGCAGCACTGGAAGATTGACCGCCCCACTCTAAGAAGAAATAGGAAGCGGGGTCGGCCCCTACTACTCTTTTTCTAGACTTTACTTTGCTTTATAGTGATACCATCTCGTATCCTACGGAGTCTGGGCCCGTCCGCACCACTATACCAACCCATGACGACTGAACTATACTCTAGTCTGATACTCTCGTTCAGACGGATCCGGCTTCTCAAGATCTATATTTCAGCACAGCCCTACACCTTCAACGTCTATCGGTTGTCAATCTAGGGGTTTTCTTGACGGGATGCAACCCATCTCGTCCCTTTAAGCTGTGCACCCAAACGGCCTTAACGAGGCCACTCGTGTGGACATATCGATCGGACTTTAAACTTTTAGATCTGCTTTCAAAATTTTATGTCGAAATTACTTCTTTTTAAAAAAAATATTATTAAATAGTCCGATCCTCTCTTTCTCTTATTTAATTTTGGACTGTCCTTTTAAACTGCTCCAAATTATATAAATATTCGGACGAGCAGTAAATACTTTTTTTTTTGGCTTGTAACTTTTTTTTTATTTTTTTTTATTTATTCTGTTAACTTTTTTACGAATTGCTATTTTCAAAGTTCTGCCCATTTTCAAGTGTCAAATTGCCATTGAAATGTTTTTATTCGATAACTATGAATGCATACGTCAATCATGGAGTGTCACCCAAGTACGTTTGCTTAAATGTCAATAAACCTAGTGCCGAGACCTCGACTAATTTACATCTAATTTGCAAAATGATTAAATTCTTAAAGTATGTGATCTGAAAAATATCACATACTTTGATTGCACTGAAAATGTAAGATATTATATGACATATATATATATATATATATATATATATATATATATATATATATATATATATATATACATACATACATACATACATACATACATACACACACACACACACACACACACACACACACACACGCACACATATATATATATATATATATATATATATATATATATATATATATATACATGTCATAATATGATATATTACAATATACATGCACATCCATATCAATAAGGAGAATGTAAATTATGGTTATATTTATATTTAAATGCAACATATCATATATCTTGATAATTACAGTATTTTTAGATTAAGGAAGTTCGAATTTTAAATGCTTTAAATAGATATTTTCCCAATTTACACAATATAGTTTTGTTTTTACTGGTCAACAACTGTATAAACTTTAGCATAGATGGCCTATTCCAGTAGTATTTCTTTATATAATTTTCTCTTAAATCTCTGTACAATATACAGATTAATACAAAATGATATTCATCTTCGACATCTCCGCTATTACAATAAATGCATACTCTATTGAAACGACTTATTTTCTTATATCTACCAATTTCTTGAAATGTTTTCTTAAAGCCGCACACCCTAGTTCCATCCAGCGAAAATAAATTATAATTTGGTTAGTCTACAAACCTGTAACACACTTAGATCACGTTTTTATCAAATGGAGTGAAAAAGCAGGTTTTATATCGATAAATACCATGGGAATCCCCATGTCCCAATTGCTTGAAATAATTTTGAAAGTTAGTATTCTGATGTCACCGGTAGATGTCGCTCGAAGCACAACGATGCCTACGTCATGACAAATTTCACAGAGTGCGCGCAGACATGGGGTGCGTTCTTTTCACCTCTCCTGGACATGTTCCAACTGTTCTGTCCTGGTTGTATCCCCTCTCCAGATATCGTAAGACTTAGCAAAATTATTGGTTTTAAGGGTTTGTAACGTTTTGTACTGAGACACTTACTTGTCTGAACTTTATTGTTACTGAAAATGTTCACGAACTGTGAAGAAAAATCTCACAAATGAACAACAACAAATCGGATGTTCATTGCGCGGTTCGCACGAGAAAATAAACCGAACCAAAATGATAACGGGCACATGGTATACCAACATCTGTGACGTTTGCACAGGAAGATTCCCTCTGAAAATAGATTGGACCTTGCTTGCTTAACGGTTTTTTCTCGACAGCACGTCTTGTGAAAAAATGCAAAAAATGCATTTCGTGGTTTTACAAACATCAGGATTACCAAAAAGCACTTCAGGTGAATGGAAATGTGTATTCCAAATAATAAAATGTAAGTAAAGTGCAATTTTATTTGTGAAAAATGGGGTTTAATAGCGAAAAACAACGCCGTAATGGTTAACAAATAGCCGTAACTAGGGTGTGTCCCTTTAATAAAAAATACCCAGTTATTTTTATAGACGCAGCTAGATTTCATCTCACTATACGTTGTACTCATAATACAATTATTAGTTTTGATCAGTTTGAACCAATATTTCATCATACGATAGGTACGTTCATGCACCAATGGATATCTACCTAATTCAAAATAAATCGTAATATATATATATATATATATATATTTTTATTTTATTTTTTGCATTTGTTTTTGCATTTTCCCCGTCATTTTCACAATATACAAGTATTATAGTGCCACACATACATTTACACATTGCACAAAAATTAGAATATAAGCCAATACACACTTGAGAGTTTTTCACATACTAAGCTTATAGAAAACGTTACTATATAGAGGGGTTGTTTTTTTTTTTTTTTTTTTTTTTTTGGGGGGGGGGGGGGGGGGTCAGTCTTTTATGATGCAGTTTATGAAAATAGTCAACACACCAAAACATTCTCTGTTTTTACCTAGTCCAGAACTATTTTGTCGCCCATCAGGTTTGAGTCTGCTGAAGATTATGATTCAATAATTTCCATTTCTTAATACATTTCTCGTATTTATTCTTATTACAATATGCAGATTTTTCTAAATTATAATTAACATTTATTTTGACTTTGAGGATTTCAAAACTTGGGGTTTTCTTATCAAATTTTGAACCATATATATATTGTTTTGCCAATGTAATGATGATATTTATAACAGTGTTTTCTTCAGGGTACCGTAAGAGAAAATGTGTTGGGTCCATCGTAATGTTAGTACCTGTTACTTCCCTTATCCATTTGAACAGCGATTTAATTAAGCATGGCACATATGAACATTCAAAAAATAAATGAGAATATGTTTCTATATACTTATTACAAAAGCTGCAATTTGGACTGGTTATCAATTTAATTTTAAATAGGAAATTATTTGTTGGAAGAATTCTTTGAATTATTCGATATTGAAACCATATTAATTTAGTATCTTTTGTCATATTAAACACCGTAGTGTTAAAGTCCACCAAGCATAGTCTCTTTCAATATTGAGTTCCTTATTCCGTCTTAAAATATATCTTGGAGCACATAAAGTTGAACATAAATATGTATTATATATATGTTCTGATCCTTTTTTGTTATACAATATTGTATGTATAGACTTTGGCCAAAATAAGATCTCTGAAGTAAGTGGGTTTTTTGAAAGATTGGGCCATCTGTTTAGTATTGCAGCTTTTAAACCCTTCGAAAATCATAAAAGGAGGACGAAAACCATAAAAATCACAAAATGTACCATAGTTTTTAAAAAATTCCGTCCATATCAAACATCATGTATATTATTAATGCCTCATAAATCATAATGTTGGTTGTACACCCTTTAACTTTTAGAACATTTTTACAAAAATCAATGTGATTTTTTTCTATTAAATCTGCTTTTTGAAAACCCCAAATTTCACAACCATAGAACAGTACGCTAGCTACATACGTATCAAATAACGCCAACAATGAACTTTGATTTAAAAACAAGGGCTTGGAACTTTTCTTCAATGCAAACATGCTTTTCTTCCTTGTTCAGATATACATTTTATAGCAGGTGAGAATTTGCAGGTAAAATGTAGGACGATACCAAGATAGTTAAATTGGTCAACTACTTCGACCGAGTCACTATCATAAGACCATTTTTCATCATCTAGTAATTTACCACGTTTTCTGAAAATCATAATTTTGGTTTTTGTTTTATTTACAGTTAAACCCCATTTGTTATTGTAAAGGAACAATGTGTCAAGCGTATGCTGTAATCAATATATACTTTCAGAACAAAATAACCATATCATCTGCAAACAGCAACAGAAAAACACTGAGATCTCTAAACATAGTATATCAGGGCAACCCTTAACAATAAATTCATTTTCTAGGTCATTTAGAAAGAGTGAAAAAAGTATCGGTGATAAATCTTCACCTTGCATTAGGCCAATGCTATATATTTTTAAAGAAATCAGATGTAAAACCATTTACATTTATGCAGGATCTAACACAGTTATACATAGATTTTAATACTTTTAAAACAGTTTGCCATTAATTCCGTACTTAAATAGTTTGGTCCACAGATTATATCGATTCACAGAGTCAAACGCTTTCTTATAATCAACAAAACAGTAATATAATTTACCATTATGTTCCAAGATAGACGATTGAACGTATTCAATCTTTTTAGCATATGTCTCTATATGTACAAGTCTGCTGCTCTTTTGTGTCATTAAACGAACCAAGTACTCTATGGAGGGCTCCGGGTTCGAACTATCACCATACATCACGCCTCTAGTATCATGGAGCACAGTAGATAAATCACCTTCACATGTCGTCATTGTTTATTGTTTAATGTATCTAATGAGTAGTTCTCACAACTCACCGAGCACCATAACTTTGCTCGACTCGGCTCGAATAATGGATATATTAATTTCAAATATAGAAATGATATTAGACGTTTTCGTGGTTTTATGGGCACGATGGATACAGCATCATTAACGATAGTATATATACTGTCGTACGTCTACGTCTACGTGTACGTGTACGTGTACGTGTACGTTTACTCCATTTCACGAAGCCGGTCGTAGAAGTACTACTAACTTACTTTGCACGTAAATTTACGTCTGTTTTCTATTGCAACTATTTTTAGCAGAAGAAGAAAAAGGAAGAAAATGTTTCATTTAACGACGCACTCAACACATAATTTGAGCTGGTGTTTTGTTGTTGTCGTTCGGGGTTTGTTTTATAACCTTTACATCTCGACTGAATGTATAAGTTGTAGCGAGACTAATGGATCGAGATTAACGGCGAGAGTTACAGTAACGAGCAAATAGCCTTTGAATCATGTCCCCGGACCCTCCAAATAACTCGCTCATTCAATATAGTTTGAAACATACATATGTCATTTTATTTCATCGTAAATTACTGATCCATTTTCTGTCATGATGTCATGGGGGGGGGGGGGGGGGGGGCGAGACGTAGCCTAGTGGTAAAGCGGTCTGGGATCGATCCCCGTCGGCGGGCCCATTGGGCTATTTCTCCTTCCAACCAGTGTTCCACAACTGGTGCAACAAAGCCCGTGGTATGTACTACCCTGCCTGTGGGATGGTGCATATAAAAGATCCCTTGCTGCTAATTGAAAAGGGTAGTCCATGAAGTAGCGACAGCGGGTTTTCTCTGTCAATATATCTGTGGTCCTTAACCATAAGTCTTGCGTCATATAACCGTAAATAAAATGTGTTGAGTGCGTCGTTAAATAAAACATTTCCCTCTTCTTCTTCAGTAACATGGTCAAAAACATTAGTCAAAACAAAGACTCTCAGACCAGTTTTTCAAAATCCAATAAACTTTTAACTTACAGACTATTTAAAGAGAATCGAGTGTTTGAAACATATCTTAATATACTTGATAAAACTATGTGTAATACATTTCTTAGATTTCGTATAGCTAACCACCTTTTACCTATTGAAACAGAAAGATGGACCAATATTTTATATGAAAACAGGAAATGTATCTATTGTACTGCTGATGATGTTGGTGATGAATTTCACTACTTATTTATATGTACAAAATGTACAGAAGGTAGATGTAAATATAATCACAAATATTATTTTACAAGACCAAATGTAAACACATTTAAGCAGCTTTTCAATTGTAAAAAGAATACAAACACCCTTACAAACTTGTGTAGATCTATAACTATTGTCAACAAACATTTCTGTTCCTCCTTACACTTTCATTATGTACAGTCTATGAATTGTGTTTTCAAACCCTGTCACCTTGATACTGTTATATTGTATGTGTTTATTTGTATTCCTCAAACGCCATCGAAGAAGGAGTGTAATAAAGTTATGTTCTGTTCTGTAAATGTTTTGCGGGTAGATACAGGGTTCTGGCTCCCACGCAGCTCGAGTTCTAACGACTCAATGGGTAGGTGTACGACCACTACACACTCTTCTTTCTCTCACTAACCACTAACCCACTGTCCTGGCCAGAAAGCCTAGATAGCTGCGGTGTGTGCCCAGGACAGCGAGCTTGAACCTTAATTGGATATGAGCACGAAATTAAATTGAAATGAATCTTTCAGCCACATGTTACTCGGTGGCTTACGCCTGCTGGGTAGACGCTGGCTTTTAATACAACTGCAACCCGATCAATTACAGATAAAAAGGTTACAGACAAAATAGCTATCAATTTAAAATCACAATCGCTGCTAATCAGAGAAGAAAAAGCGTTTAGGTACTACTAAATCAAATAACTTCCGGCTGGGTCAAAGTTCGAGGTGCACCTAACTTTTGATAGAGAAGTGAACATCCGTTATTTCAGAAATGAGCAGCTTGACCCCCAATTTTTTTCTGATTCACTTTAAGAGTGAGGGGTGGTTGTATTTATATCCGTGACGTTTCTGTCGATTGATAGCCACATATGTTACTATTGTCGTCTATGGGATTTGATTTGGTAGTATACACCCTTTAGGGGCGGGACGTAGCCAAGTGGTAAAGTGTTCGCCTGATGCGTGGTTTGTCTAGGATCGATCCCCCTTGGTGGGCTCATTTGGGGCTATTTCGTGTTCCAGCCAGTGCACAACGACTTGTATATCAACGGCCATGGTATGTGCTATCCAGTCTGTGGGATTGTGTACCGGTACATAAAAGATCCCTTGGATTTCTGGAAAATAATGTAGCGGTTGTCCTGTATACGTCAAAATTACCAAATGATTGACATCCAATAGAGGATGATTAATAAATCAATGCCTGCTATGTCATTAATGTAATGTACTGATACAAAAATAAATAAGTATGGGTGCTATTGGGGATAAAACACTGTGAGATAACTATAAGACAGGTTGATACATTATGACTGCCATGAATAATATATAATATTTATTATTTACTAATGCACGGTCAAGTGTTCATCTGAAGACCACGTTCCTTTTTAGTGGGGGGGGGGTGGTGGGGGGGGGGGGTCTTAACTTCGCGATGTTCATTGTGACATATTGCACACACACATGGCCAGACTATTGTATACCCTCAATTGGTGGAGGCGTGGCCCTCTGCTCAACCCCACACCCACCTCTTGCTGCGTATGTAGGTGTATTTTATTTTGTATGACCCTCTACGCGGGATCATACAGTGTGCACATCGGTTTTTTTCGGTTCATATTTGCATGAACCAAAAAATAATAGCGGTCAAATATTATAAATTTATATGCATACTTTAACAACACATAACTGAATTTATTTTGTTTAGCTTTAAATACGCCTGTAGTATTGTTTGTGTAAACTTCATTGATACTTATGTCGCGTAAGAATGCAAACGTTCATTCACTATTATTTGAATCAGGAGTTTTTTTTGTAAATGACGTCATTTCCTCTAGCTGCTGTGAATTTTTACGGATCATTTTGTTATATTGGAAGGAATTGTCCTATTCGTGTTTAGTTTATATTTTATAAAAGTGAATGAAGGGAACGTGTCTCACATTTATGTTGTCGGTGGAACCGTTTAATTTTCGCCAACAGCTGTTGAACATCGCTTACAAGTAAGTTACAGGCGTGAGGTTTCCTACATGATTTCTTTGGCCACCGATCGAGTCTCATGTCATGATTAGCGAAAAGTTTTTTTGTTGTTGTGTGGTTGTTTTTTTTAATCAATGCGTATAAATTCATATGTCTACTCTGCTATAGCATTTTCCATTAATTTATTGTATAATTTTTTTTTTAGCTTTCACATGTGTTGTCTTTAAAATATCTAAATATGATTGCCAGAATAATCCGGCTTGTTGCACAAAAGTAGTGCGAGTAAGGGGTGGGGGTGTAGTAGGCGTGGCTTAATTGTTTTGGGTTCATCGAGATATGAACGAAAAAAAAGTAAGCACCTCTGGACCAATCAGATTGCCGTAAAGTGTATAGACGCAAAGAAATTGTAATTATATGGCTTTATATTGATTGTCCGTGTTTTGAGATATACGTTCATATTTGTTCAATTGATAGGTTGTTTAATAGTGATCGATAATGAATGTCATATGAATAAATTGTTTTCAGTATCAAAGGGATAATAAATGCATTGAACGTTATTATATACATATATATATATATATAGATAGATAGATAGATAGATAGATAGATAGATAGATATATATATATATATATATATATATATATATATATAGATAGATAGATAGATAGATAGATAGATAGATAGATAGATAGATAGATATATATATATATATATATATATATATATATATATATATATATATATATATATATATATATATATATAGATATATATATATAGATATAGATATATAGATATATAGATAGATATATATGTACACACACACACACACACGAAAAATACGTTATTTTGTTATAGTCGTTGTTATGCGAACATATTAACAGTTAATAGTGATAACTACTTAATAGTGGGTGTACCATATGTGTCAGGTCTACAAATGTACTTGCGACATTTTACACCTGAAATGTCGTTGAAAATGTCAGTTACGGCATTTTGATCTAGAATTTAACACAGGTTGAAGGAATGAGGCAAGATCTATACATGGATTAAATGCACATACGTGTGTAATTAACTGGTTTTATTTACATGTAATCCATCTAATTGATGTCTACAAGAAATGAAAATATACTAAAAGGTTTAGGTATTTATTTAGCTAAAGCATTGCAGTTAAGAAAGGAAAGAAGTGGTGAAAGTTACAGATCTGCTGTGTAATGTAAATGCATAGAAGATTATAACTATGATGTTCATATAGTGGTACTTTGGAATAATGTCACCTACACAAAGGTCCAGTTGTTCAACAATCATAAGCTGACTACACGTTGATAAAGAGTGTGTATGTGGGTGAGGTATGGTAATAAAGGAAAATAATAAATATGAGAATAAATTATATTAATCAAAACTATAATAGTGGATATAAGTTAATTTGTAGACATATATGAGATAATGTACACCAAAAATAATTGTTAGAAAATACAAATATTGTTATTCTTCCTAAAATCTATATACAAACTAATTGCAGTTAAATAATATTTAGTTTGCTATATGAATTATTGAACAACGGGTCCTTCAAATGTCACCTTTTGTTGTCTGTAAATGGGCTATGGCCTAAAAAACGGAATAAAGAATTGAATGTAATCCATGTAATGTGTGAACATAATGCAATGCTGAGCGTCATGTCCACACTCTAGCTTCCCGCTTTATAGATACGACGTTTTGTCATTTTGTTTCTTGGACCAGTTATAATACGATTATTTGTCATGTGACAGTCAACCACTTTCTAATAGGCCGATAGTTACGATCTTTTGACAAAAGCAGAATATGAACATTCTAACTCTGGAAATTCCAAAAAGTGATTTCTCGCCAAAAGCATAGTTACGACCTTTTGTCATTTCGCCGACTATATATATATATATATATATATATATATATATATATATGAGAGAGAGAGACAGTGAGAGAGAGAGAGAGAGAGAGAGAGAGAGAGAGAGAGAGAGAGAGAGAGAGAGAGAGAGAGAGAGAGAGAGAGTGTGTGTGTGTGTGTTTTGCTGTATCGTCAATATCATATATTAGCAATAAAAATTATTTTATGCGAGCATAATACATTATTTTATTCCTAGTATAT
>NC_054700.1:9988930-10136236 GCF_016097555.1 Gigantopelta aegis | reverse complement strand
AATATGTGGAACGGCGATGTTCATTTCATTTAAACTGATTTTCGTGCTTATATCCAATTAAGGGTCAAGCACGCTGTCCTGGGCACACACACCAGCTATCTGGGCTGACTGTCCAGTGACAGTGAGTTAGTTGTTAGTGGTTAGTGAGAGTGAAGAGGGTGTAGTGGCATTACGCCTATCCATTGAGTCGTTAAAATTCGCTCTGAGTCGGAGGCGGTACCGGGCTGCGAACCATGTACCTACCAGTCTTATATTCGATGGCTTCACCACGACACCACCAAGGCCGGTGCACTGTTTCAAATAGTTACAGAGTTAAAACAGCTGCGGCTCTGATTAGTAGTAACATGTGACGGGTTTTTTCCTTCTTAACCGTTTAAGGAATTTTAGACTATTAACTACTCAGTTGCCCCCACCCCCACCCCCACCCCCCCAATAAAAATTCCTAGCTACGGCCCTGTTTTTTTTTTTATTGGTGTACTGCCTGGGTGTGTTGATACGCTGCATTTATCAGTTTTATTTTGTATTTATTTTTTTTTATTATTATTTTTTGAATGCATATTTATTTTATTGACAGTGAGAAAAAAAAGTCAAGTTAACATTAAACAAAATTGTAAGCAATATATTATGGACAAAATAAACCACAACCAATTGAATACAGAGAACTCCACGTGTAAAGCACCGGCGTAACCAGGAAGGGGGCACGTTAAGCGAGTGCTCAACCACACCTTGCTGCCATAGGCGTACGGGCTCCCATTTGAGTAGGGGGGGGGGGGGGGGGGGGCAGGCTGGCTTTTGCCAGAATTAAAGAAAAGAAAATGCCCGAATCTGCATAACAATTTTTTTTTCATATTAGCTTTACTACCAAACAGCTGTAAAGGGTTGCAAACGAATAACTACGCATTTTACATGGATTACAACTAATTTTGAGGGTAGAATGATGGAAACACGTGGTAAAAAGGTCTCAGGTTAGCACATTTTGCCCGAATATCTTTATTGTTTTTGCCCGAATTTGAGGTTTTTCTCCAGCTGCCGCCCCTGTTTTGTACGCTATGCTTGCTCCGTTCAAACACTGATGTCTATGCTCATTTGATATTTATTCCTGACTGAGAGCGTCGTAATTGCAGTTTTCAGAGAAAACAATTTGTATTTTGTTATTTTTGTCTGGAGAAAAAAATATTATTTATTTTTGCGAACTACTATTTAACGACCGAGAGTACTTGTTACGCATATACAAATCATTACCAAGCAACGCCAAAAGTCCCAGAGTAATACATCAAAGTTTAGCGGGACCGCATGTCTCGGCAAAAAGAAACGGATCCAAAGAATCGGGGCATATAGTTATGAAGAACACCTTGATTAATTAACCACCGGCTAATTTTGACGCGCACTCTTCCGAGGAAGCCCGCACTACATTTGCCCAGTGGTAAAGCGCTTGCTCGATGCGTGGTCGGTCTGGGGTCGATCCCCGTCGGTTGGCCCATTAGGCTATTTTTCGTTCCAGCTAGTGCTTGAATATCAAAGGCTGTGGTATGCACTACCCTGTCTGTGGGATGGTGCATATAAAAGATCCCTTGCTGCTAATTGAAAAGAGTAGCCCATGAAGTGGCGACAGCGGGTTTCCTCTCTCAGTATGTGTGTGGTCCTTAACCATATGTCTGACGTCATATAACCGTAAATAAAATGTGCTGAGTGCGTCGTTAAATAAAACATTTCTTTCTTTGTTTTAATTAACCACCGGCTAATTTTGACGCGCACTCTTCGAGGGAGCCGGCACTACATTTTTCTATTATCAGCAAGCGATCTTTCCCCAATTATGTGCGGTCCTTTCTAGCTAGCTAGACATCATTTCTAAATTAAAACGGTGATTTTTTCATAATTTCTGGGGGAAAAGGGGGCGGAGTCTGTCTCTTGCCCTCTCCTTCCCAACCCGCTGTCGGTTACGGTTATATTTTAAAGTACAAAAACAAGTTTTGAAGTTGATCAAGTTTTAGTTCCTTATAATACTTTACACAAATATACGCGAAATATACTGGTGGGGGTGGGGGAAGTTTTTGTTTCACGACACCACTAGAGCAAATTGGTTTATTAATCATCGGCTATTGGATTAATGGACGTCAAACATATGGTAATTTTGACATATAGTCTTAGAGAGGAAAACCGCTACATTTTTTCCATTTGTAGCAAGGGATTTTTTTATATGCACCATCCCACAGACAGGATAGCACATACCAGTCGTGGTGCACTGGCTGAAACAAGAAATAGCCCACGGGGATCGATTCTAAACCAATCTAATTAAAATTAGCTCCACATGTAATAGTGGATCTAATTTTAATTACCGGTAGATTGATTCTAAACCGACCGCGCATTAAACAAGCGCTTTTGTACTAGACTACATCTCGCCCCATACTGGTTGACAAAATAAGGGAACACGTGCTACTTGAGACAAAGGTTAATTTATTACTCGAGCAGTTATTTATGTATGAAATACAGAGATGTAATGGGAAAAAAAATGTTTTGTTTAATGGCACCACTAGAGCATTTGATTTATTAATCAACGGCTATTGGATATCAAACATTTGCTAATTTTGACATAATATTATTATCATGTACACATTTACATACATGAGAATAAATAAACTCGTAAGTGAGTATATATGTCACGAGAACGCTTTGCATACGGACCGGCCTCGGTTGCGTCGTGGTTAGGCCATCGGTATACAGGCTGGTAGGTAATGGGTTCGGAAATGTTTTATTTAACGACGCACTCAACACATTTTATTTACGGTTATATGGCGTCAGATATATGGTTAAGGACCACACAGATTTTGAGAGGAAACCCGCTGTCGCCACTACATGGGCTACTCTTTCCGATTAGCAGCAAGGGATCTTTTATTTTCACTTCCCACAGACAGGATAGCACAAACCATGGCCTTTCTAAGACATATCATACCCGTTAAGAACGCAACACCAATATTTATGCTTTATGGAGAGTTAGGGAGAATGCCGGTCGAGTTAATTAAATATAGAAGAATAGTATATTACTGGGCGCGACTGATATCAGGAAAACAATAAAAATTGTCTACTCTTTTATACACAATTATGTTAAATGACCACCTTACTAACGGAACTAACTATAACTGGATTAATACTGTTAAAAACACACTGAATAACTTGGGAATGGGTGATATCTGGATAAGACAATCTTTCATATCAGTAAATTGTCTCTCACAACAAATTAAACAAAGACAATGCGATCAGTATTTACAAACATGGAAAAATAACATATCACTGTCATCGAGAGGCAACACTTACCGATTATACAAAGAACAACTATTTTTCGAAACCTATATCAATAAACTACCAGAAAAACTGTGGACAGCACTCTTAACATTTAGAACGTCTAACCATTACCTACCCTTTGAAATTGGACGTTGGAATAATATACTCATAGAAGATAGAATTTGCACATTATGTAATGTAATGGACATTGGCGACGAGTTCCATTATCTTTTTATTTGCCATTTTTTCCATAATTCAAGAGTCCAGTTGCTACACCCATATTATTATACGCGACCAAGTACTTATAAATTTAGAGAACTAATGGAGAATAAACGAATTAGTACCATAAAGAAATTATCATATTTCATAAATATAATAACTAATGAATTCAAACGCCCTTGACTACAAACACCATCAAAATCAAACATATTTAACAAAATACTGTCACTATCCACTGCACCATATATATGTTTAACAATCTATTCGTTTATAAGTACTTGGATACCTGTATATTTGTATTAAATATCTGTATTATTACATAATATATTGATGTGCGTGATTGTATATGTTTGTATATGTGTTTGTGTATGTATTGTAATTAATGTATTTACTGTCAACCATCTTGTCACGTGTATATAACAAAATGTTTATGTATATATTCCTCCTATGCCGTTGTGTAACGGCTCGAGAGTAAATAAAGTCTTGAATTGTCTTGTTTAACGTTGAACCAGTTATGGATCACTGGTCGGTGCAAGTGGTTTACACCTACCCATTGAGCCTTGCGGAGCACTCACTCAGGGTTTGGAGTCGGTATCTGGATTAAAAATCCCATGCCCCGACTGGGATCCGAACCCAGTACCTATTAGCCTGTAGACCGATGGCCTAACCACGACGCCACCGAGGCCGGTAATTTCAAGAACAAGACCTGCGCTAAAGTAATATTGAAAATCTCTCTTCTTTGAAATAGGTAGACTACTCATGTCGGATGCTGTTAACCATCTGATATTTTCACAAAATTGATATATGGCCACATCAGATTACATCTGTCACTATTACCACATGTGAACACAAAGTAAATATACTTTTACTTATGCAAGTATTTATAATCCATACGCAAATATACTGCATGAGAAAAGATCATAAGAAAGGAAACCCGCTACATTTCTTCATTAGCAGCAAGGGATCTTTTATATGCACCATACCATAGACAGGATAGCACATACCACGGTCTTTGATATACCAGTCGTGGTGCACTGGCTGGAACAAGAAATGGGATGTACTATGGGACTGAATGTCAGTAACAAGATTAACTTCCTAATATCAAAGGCCGTGGCATGTGCTATCTTGTTTGTGGAATTGTGCATATAAAAAGATCCTTGCTACTAATGGAAAAAAATGTAGCGGGTTTCCTCTCTATGACTGTATCAATATGACCATATGTTTGACATCCAATAGCCGATGATTAAGAAATCAATGTGCTCTAGTGATGTCGTTAAAAGAACCCCAACAAACAAACAAACAAAAAACCCACCCTTCCTGATACTGTGGATGAGGGTTTAGGTTGCATTAATTATCGGTTGAAAGCGGAACGTAGCCCAGTGGTACAGCGTTCGCTTGATGCGCGGTCGGTGTGGGATCGATCCCCGTCTGTGGGACCATTGGGCTATTTCTCGCTCCAGCCAGTGCACCACGACTGGTACATCAAAGGCCGCGGTATGTGGTATCCTGTCTATGGGATGGTGCATATAAACGATCCCTTGCTGCCAATTGGAAAACATAGCGCATGAAGTGGCGACAGCGGGTTTCCTCTCTCAATATCTGTGTGGTCCTTAACCATATGTCTGACGCCATATAACCGTAAATAAAATGTGTTGAGTGCGTCGTTAAATAAAACATTTCTTTCTTTTTCATTATTTGTTGTTGCTTTTTATGTTTTACCGTTTTTGTTTCCACCAGTATATATAATGTTTAATCCATTTGCATGTTATTGTTTTAAATGCGCGACCTTTGCGCCCGAAGCGTGTGGCTCGTACTGTGTTTGTACGCACGCGATAAACATCTGGAACATGCGTTAGAGACAACCTGTCAAACTGAAGAACGTAGAACCAGTGGCAGGACAGCTGGGCGCCAAGTGAATTGCATTTATGATGTCTGCCAGTGCGCGTGATAATGTGTACGTTGTGCTCCCTATCTCCTTGGGTACGTTCAACCAGCAGTTTGTCGCTAACGCTTGCAATTTTGTTTTTAATTTGTACGTTGTGCTCGCTATTTCCCGGGGTACGTTCAACCAGCCGTTTGTCGCTAACGCTTGCCATTTTGTTTTTAATTTTTACATTGTGATCCCTATCTCCTTGGGTACGTTCAACCAGCAATTTGTCGCTAACGCTTGCAATTTTGTTTTTAATTTGTACGTTGTGCTCCCTTTCTCCCGGGGTACGTTCAGACAGCCGTGTGTCGCTAACGCTTGCAATTTTGTTTTTAATTTGTACGTTGTGCTCGCTATTTCCCGGGGTACGTTCAACCAGCCGTTTGTCGCTAACGCTTGCAATTTTGTTTTTAGTTTGTACGTTGTGCTCCTATCTCCTGGGGGTACGTTCAGCCTGCCGTTTGTCGCTAACACTTGCAATTTTTATTTTTATTTTTATTTTATTTTTTATTATTATTTTTTATTATTTTTACGCTACATATTAAATCAAATGAACACTTCGGGAGCCAGTCAAAATAGTTTGAAAACGTTTAGCGAAAAACGGATTGAGGAATATAGGCCAGGGCTGAATTCAGGCAGACCGAGCAGAAAAAAAAACGTCCGCTAGACTGGTTTATGCGCTTCACGATAAACCAAATGACCACTTCGGGAACCAGTCAAAATAGTTTGCAAACGTTTAGAAAAAAAAAAAAAAAAAAAAAAAAAAAGCCAACAAGCGGATGGCTGAATATAGGCCAGGGCCGAGTTCAGGCAGACCGAGCAGAAAAAACGTCCGTTTTATGCGCTTCACGCGAACCAGTTAAAATAGTTTGTAAGCGTTTACCAAAAAAATGGATGGCTGAACAAAGGCCTGGAACAACTTTGGTAGTTCACCCAGTACTATCTTTCACCAGACCGAGCAGAAAAACGTCTGCCAAACTTGTTTATGCGCTTCATCTTAAACCAAGTGGTCACGTCGGGAACCAGTCAAATAGTTGACTAAACATAGGGCAGGATTTAGTTCAGTCGATAAGAGCGCTCGCCTAACGTTCTTGGGTCGTACGATCAAATCTCTTGGCTTGCTTTGTTCAAACTCTTGACGTTAACCTACTTGGCGAATCAATCAAATAATTCGCGAACGATAGCGCCGTTCGCTGTTGCTGATCACAGGGGAATTTTATTGAAAAATTAAAGTGACAAACCCTAATTTATAAACACTTCAGCGTATCTTGCTCACTATTAGAGCCTGTTTTGATCATAGAAATCAGACATTAATTAGATTTTACTGCTTAGTGTTACCTCTGAGAAGTAACGGTTATGGAGACGAGCTCTACTCTTCTTCTTTTTTTTAATAATATTTTCCCCGTTTCAATGCCACAGACTCTTGTTTCATCATATCGTAACTTTATCCAAATGTCTTACAGATTTGTAGATTAACCAAAATTAGTGTTCATTTTCACGGAACGAAACTAGGGTGTGCGACTTTAAGATTATTATAACTGCATAAGATTATCGTAAGGGTGTAAACACACAACAGAGTCTGTTCCTTTAGTGAATCAGAGATATCTTCCCTTTCCATTTTCACTGGTTAAAAATAGGGTCTGCTACTTCAAACTTATCGTCATCAGGAATTCGTTAGATCTTGCGGAGCCTTGAACCTGGGCTCCCTTGGTTCGTCAGCACGTAGAGGGTACGCCTGGAGTACGATATTAGATGTAGGATATCGCAGAATGGTGCCGTCTCGGAGAACGTATTTCCCGGTTTCAGCCAGTGCTCCAGAGCCGATTTAATCAAAGGTTACGGTATGTGCTATCTTATCCGTGGGGAAGTCAGTGCGATAAGCGAGTCTTAGAATGAGTAGACTGACTGGGTCATTCCAAACTCAATCTAACATGAATGCGAGTTGTCGGGGCTGGGTGTAGCTTAAGTGATAAAGCGTCAGCCTGGTGCGTGGTCGGTCTAGGATCGATCCCCGTCGGTGGACTGATGGGGTACATTTCTTGTCCCATCCATTATACCGCGACTGGTATATGGTATTTGCTGTCCTGGTATGTGCTATGGACCATGGTATATGCTATCCTGTCTGTGGGATGGTGCATATAAAAGGTCCTTTACTACTAATGGAAAAATATAGTGGGTTTCCTCTCTAAGACTATTTATCAAAATTACCAAATGTTTGACATCCAATAGCCGATGATTAAAAAACCAGTGTGCTCTAGTGGTTTCGTTAAACATAACAAACTTTTGACAAGGAAATATGGCCCAGACGAGGATTTCCTTCAACCCCCCGTGTATTAATACGGGAAAAGCAGGTCATGGTGACCTAGTTTCGGTATTTCACACACAGCCATCCCAAGTTGTTGTATGTTGCGGTGTTGTTGGGGTTTTTAAAAATTGTTTTCATCATTGGGAGTGGCTGACCTTCTACAGTGCAATTAGGAAGTTTGTATTGTTTAACGCCACCACTAGAGCACATTGATTAATTAATCATCGGCTATTGGATGTCAAACATTTGGTAATGTTGACTCGTAGTCAAAAGACGAAATCCACTACATTTTTCTTAATCATTTTTAATTAATCTTTTATATGCACTTTCCCACAGACAGAAAAGCACGTACCACGGCCTTTGTCCAGTTGTGGTGCACTGATTGAAACGAGAAAAAACCCAACAATCAGTTGAACGGATCCACCGAGGTGGTTCGATCCTGCGACGCAAGCATCTCAAGCGATCACTCAATCGACTGAGCTAAATCCTGCCCCCTTGCAATAAAGAAAGAAAGAAAGAAATGTTTTATTTAACGACGCACTCAACACATTTTATTTACGGTTATGGTGGCGTCAGACATATGGTTAAGGACCACACAGATTTGGATCCGAACCCAGTACCTACCAGCCTGTAGAACGATGGCCTAACCACGACGCCACCGAGGCCGGTCCATGCAATAAGAATGCAACGATCTGTAAAACTCTGTGGAGTTGCAGTCCTCGTATAGACGAGATACCTGGTTGACATTCATGGGAGTAATCAATTTCGCGGGGCGTGACGTAGCCCAGTGGTACAGCGCTCGCCTAATGTGCGATCGATCTAGGATTGATTCCCGTCGGTGGGTCCATTGGGCTATTTCTCGTTACAGCCACTATTTCTCGTTCCAGCCACTATTTCTCGTTCCAGCCACAATTTCTCGTTCCAGCCCAGCCAGTGCTCCACAACTAGTGTAATAAAAGGCCGTGGTATCTACTATGCTGTCTGTGGCATGGTGCATATATATATATATATATATATATATATATATATATATATATATATATATATATATATATATATATATATATATAAAAGAACACTTGTTTCTAATCGAAAAGAGTAGCCCATGAAGTGGCGACAGCGGATTTCCTCTCTCAATGTCTGTGTAAATAAAACGTTTCCTTCCTTCCTTCAACCATCGGTCTACAGGCTGGTAGGTACTGGGTTCGGATCCCAGTCGAGGCATGGGATTTTTAATCCACCTACCGACTCCAAACCCTGAAAGAGTGCTCCGCAAGGCTCAATGGGTAGGTGTAAACCACTTGCACCGACCAGTGATCCATAACTGGTTCAACAAAGGCCATGGTTTGTGCTATCCTGCCTGTGGGAAACGCAAATAAAAGATCCCTTGCTACTAATCGGCAAGAGTATCCCATGTAGTGGCGACAGCGAGTTTCCTCTCCAGATCTGTGTGGTCCTTAACCATATGTCTGACGCCATATAACCGTAAATAAAATGTGTTGAGTGCGTCGTTAAATAAAACATTTCTTTCTTTATTTTCCTTCCTTCAAAGTTTCGTTAAATAACTTTTCCACTCTGCCTTGTACAGAGATACGTGGGTATTTTTGTTGTTGTTGTTTGCTTGTCTTGTCTTTCACGTTTGCATGCCAATATTTCTATCCCTTTTTGACACACACGGACTGTAGGGTGTATACCACGAAATCAAATCTTACCTGCAGCGTATCGATCCACATAAACACCACGGATATAAATACTACCACATCTCACAATGTAATTATCCTGTAAAGGGAAGATATCTCTGATTCACCAAACGAACAGACTCTGCTGTGTGTTCACACCCTCGCGATAATCTTATGCAGATTTAAAGCCGCAGACCCTAGTTTCATTCCGTGAAAATGGACATTACGTTTGGTTAATCTGTAAATCTGCAACACATCTGTATAAAGTTACAATAAAGTGAAACAAGAGTTGCTGGCGTCGAACTGAGAAAATACTCTCTAAAAATAAACAAGAGCTCATCTTGATAACCGTTACTTCTTAGAGGTACATGCGTTTTTAGAATTATGGAATATGCATTTCGCGTTATTACAGTATTATTTCGGTATGAACAGAAACACGGATATTGATACTATATTTAACAATAAAATATAAGTAATCTTTAATTTTATTTATCAAAAATGGAAGGGGCCCAGTTGTAAAACGTTCATTTGATGTGCGGTCGGTCTGGGATTGATCCCCGTCGGTGGGCCCATTGGGCTATTTCTCGCTCCAGCCAGTGCACCGCGATTGGTATATCAAAGGCCGTGGTATGTGTTATCCTGTCTGTGGAATGGTGCATATATAAACGATCCCTTGCTGCCCATGAAGTGGCGACAGCGGGTTTCCACTCTCAATATCTGTGTGGTCCTTAACCATATGTCTGTCGCCATATAACCGTAAATAACATGTGTTGAGTGCATAATTAAATAAAAATATGTATTACCCCAGCAGGCACTCAAAACGGGGAAAATAAAAATCATAATTTCTCACTGAGAAAATATCATGCATTGGTTTAACGTACACTACTATTGGACGATTTGACGCCAACAAACCAATCACCTTGTCGGTACTAAATATGACGTCATCATGATTTGGCAGAGCACACACAATGACGTGCAACCGAATTTTTTCTGGTAATCCTGGTGTTTCTAATACCACAAAATGCAATATATATATATATATATATATATATATATATATATATATATATATATATATATATATATATTAAAAAAAACGCACGTGCGTCTGAGAAGTAACGGTTATGGAGTGGAGTTTTAGTCTATTTTTAAAGGGACATACCTGAATTTGCTGCAATGTTTTAAGATGTTATCGACTAATAAAATATTTCTACGATTAAACTTACATATTAAATATATGTTCTTGTTTAGAATATTAGTGGCTGTATATTAAACGTGTTTCTGATCGTTCAAATATTTATACTAGGTTAATTTTCATTTTATTTCCTAAAAATTACGAAATTACGAAATTATTTGAAGACAAAATCCAGATTGGGCTTCTTGCAAATATTAAGACGACCAGAAACACATTGAATATACAGAAACTGATATTCTAAACAAGAACATATATTTAATATGTAAGTTTAATCGTAGAAATATTTTATTATTCGGAAACATCTTACAATGCAGCAAACTCGGGAATGTCCCTTTAACAGTATGTCACCGTTTCAACTTCACAGACTCCTGTTTCACTCTCATGTAACGTTATCCAAATGTGTTACAGGTTTGTAACTTAACCAAACTTAGTGTCCATTTTTACGTGTTGAAACTAGGGTCTGCGCCTTTAAAAAAAACTAGGGTTTCCTCTAAAAACAGTGTCAGAATGGCCATATGTTTGACGTCCAATAGCGGATGATAAGATAAAAAATCAATGTGCTCTAGTGGCGTCTTTAAATAAAACAAACTTTACTTTTTAAAAGAAACTAGGATATTTCGCCTTAAAGTTCGTACAGTAACACGACGTTCTGTCAGATGTCCTTTATTGGTTGTTGCGGCCAAGAACACAATCACGGCAACTGTTTCGAAATGATGCGCCATGTTGCAGCGTGTGTTTAGATAAAACATTAGCAAGTTAGGACCTTGTATATATACTTCTCCGGCAAAATGAACTGCAGTTGGCACCGTTATTATTCTTCTAAATATAGACACACTATTTAGTACTTTACACTCTTTGGTTCTGGCGAGTGCACACTTAATCTTGTGATGTTGGAGCGATTTTTTCTGAGACTTTTTTTTTAAAGTTTCTTTTGTATAACGACACCACCAAGCACATTAATGATAGCGGTAAAGCACTTTCGTTTTGTGCGATCAGTTTGGGATCGATCCCCATCGGTGGGCCCATTGGGTTATTTCTCAATCCAGCTATATACTGGTATATCAAAGGCCGTGGTATTTGCTATCCTGTTTGTGGGATGGTGCATATAAAATATCCCTTGCTACAAATGAAAAAATGTAACAGGTTTCCTCTCTAAGACTATATGTGAACATTACTAAACGTTTGATATCTAAGAGCCGGTGATTAAAGGGACATTCCCGAGTTTGCTTAGATATTAAATATATTTTCGTGTTTAGAATATTAGTGTCTGTATATTCAATGTGTTTCTGGTCGTCTTAATATTTGTAAGAAGCCCAAACTGGATTTTGTCTTCAAATAATTTCGTACGTACGAAAAAATCTTTTTTAGGAAATCAACTGAAATTTAACATAGTACAAATATTAGAACGATCAAAAACACGTTTAATATACAGCCACTAATATTTTATACAGAAAAATATATTTGATATGTAATTACAGACGTCAAAAAGTCTCTGCTAGTCGATAACATCTTAAAAAGTGCAGCAAACTCAGGACTGTCCCTTCAATAAATCAGTGTACAGTAGTGTTGTCGTTAAAAAAGGAAACAACCTTATAGTACAAAGGAATCTCGCTAAAACTTTTAATATTTAAGTTTTCGCTATATTGATGATCTTATACTATTCAATAAAAGCAGGATAACAAATTGAATGATTATCCGCCTCCCCCTCCCCCTATTGATTTACCCACACGATAGAAATAACAGAAACAGCATTAATTATTCCAATGGTATCCGTTCACCTGCGAGTTTTTGATTTAGTAAACTAGTCTTGGAGTGGCAGTCCTCTTTTAAGCAATGCGGGAAAGATGTATTTTCCAGTAAAGGATCTCATCGGAAGTGGATGTCCTCCTATAGACGAGGCACTAGAGAGAGATTCGTCCACTATTTGGCAAAATATCCATTCGACTCTGCATTGTGCAGAAATACGGGCTTGATCGTGTATATTAATAACGGCACTGTCGTTCAGAATTAGAAGAGCCCCTTTCGGTGAAGAATACAGAAAATAATGATTCCAAGCATCACACAAAATATTATAAACATGCTATTGGCTAGAATGTGTGTTATGGCACGTAACTACTACGCACCCACACCCCTGCCAAATTTCAAAATAGTTCTATATCCAATACTGCTACTTTTTTTTATCGTTTCCCTCTGTGAGCTTGGAACGACCTCAACACGTGAATTATCTATTGATCAAAACATACTGCTGGGTCGACTATGCTTCACAGAACGGCACTCGTACCCCCCCCCCCCACCCCTCCATCCCCACCCCCACAGATACTATTTCCTAAAACAATTTTATGTCCAATACTGCTACTTTATCATCTCGCTATGTGAGCTTGGAACGACCCAAAGGGGTGAATCTCCCGTGAGTGTAAAATGTAGTGTGGCATGATTGGCAGTTACTTTCCACAATCACATCTTATTTAGATTGCCATGATCCACGCACCAGCAGACAACTAATAACTTCAAGAATGCTTTCAAATAACGGGCTTACTTCTGCTTCTTTTTTCTTTTCTTTTTTTTTTTTTTCTTTTTTTTTATTCTTCTTCTCTTGTGTGTTTGTTTGTTTGTCTGAAATTTGGGACACCAGAATAGTTTGCGAAGAAAAAACCCTAAGAAAAGAAAAAACGAATTAAAATTACATGCATGTATATCATTAAATTAAATTAAATTTTAACTTAATAAATGGGATTAAGTAAACTTAACATAAATCAAATTAAATAACTGAACTGAACTGAACTGAATTAACTTTTAAAAAAATTGGAACACCAGCATAGATTATGAAAACAATTTTATAAAATGACATACATTTTACTAAATTAAAATAAATTTTTAATGAATTAAATTACATTAATTTCAATTAAGTTAAGGCAACTTGCCTTAACTGAAATGAAATAACTTTGTACAATTATGGTAATATTTAGATTGTCTCAAATTTGGAAAACTGGCATTGTAACAACTTACACTAAAATGACAAAGTGACAGACATCAGCTGAGCCGAGTTGAGCTGAATTAAATTATTTAAATTAAATTAAATTAAATTAACTTCCAAATGTATTAAAAATGATAATCATATGTTGGAAATTGCATCAAATATTTCCCATGCAGTTATTTGATAAGAGTAACCGATGTGGTAGCAGCAGGTTTTTTCTCTCATGATGGAGACAAGTAACGCTATGACCGTTTGTTATGCTAGGGTTAGACTTACCAACTGCCAGCACAATGTTGGACAACTCGACGGTTGCGTTGTAATTTCCACAAATTCTGACAACTAAACGGTCGTTGGAGAAAGGAAATGTTTTATTTAACGACGCACTCAACACATTTTATTTATGGTTATATGGCGTCGGACATATGGTTACGGACCACACAGATATTGAGAGAGGAAACCCGCTGTCGCCACTTCATGGGCTACTCTTTTCGATTAACAGCAGGGATCTTTTGTATGCACCATCCCACAGACAGGGTAGTACATACCACGGCATTTGATATACCGGTCGTGGTGCACTGGCTAGAGCGAGAAATAACCGAGTTGTATACGAAGGACAAAAATTGAGATGTAAGAGCACTTAGACTAGCAACTGGACAGGCGTAGAAGTGGTGACAGTTGACATTTGGCCAACTATGTCGTAGCAGTTGGTAGTCTAAACCTAGCATTAGACACCAAATCACCGTAACTATTTTGTTTGTTGTTGGGGGTTTTGGGGGATTTTTTTGTTGTTGTTGGGGTTGGGGTTTTTTGGGGGGTGGGTAACTAAATGTTATCTATATATAAAAATTATCAAATGTTTGAGATCCGGTGATTAATAAATCAATGTGTTCTAGTGGTGTTGTTAAACAAAGCAAACTTTAACTTTAATTACTATTATTATTATTATTATTATTATTATTATTATTATTATTATTTTGTGCCAAGATTTCTTCCATTTTCTTTTATCATATGCTAGCCGCGATATAGTGTAATTTAAAATCCGCAGGTTTGTCGCTGAACGAAGATGACATCCCTTTCCTAAAATGAATTTCAAACATAATTTAGCCACATTATTGAATTCTACTTTGAGTTTTGGATGTCGGGAATAAGACATTACTCCCACTCCCATCCCCACTTATTACTGACTGTGATTTAAACAAGCTGCTGTTATCATTTTTAAATGTTATATAGTCTTAAAATTCAATTCAAAAGAAAAAGTAAAATTTATAGAGTAGTGACCGCTGTAACGCTACATAATTTTCTAATCAATTAGATGCTACGCTGTTTGCAGTTCCGTGCCAAGTTCTAAAACTGATAGTTTTTTCAAACTTTATTTTATGACTATGTAAATGTCAGGTATGTCAATCATTCAAGTGCACCCAGACTCAGATAATCTGACCACATGTCAAAACATGTCATAGCGTATTACACAGTTCATATATACTGTGCAAAATTTGTTAAGCAAATTTACAAAACGAATAACACGTCAATTTGATTATTTATTTTGAAAACCGGGGTGTGTGTGTAGACACATATAATGTCCGCCTAGAATACATTAGCTGATCAATTGCCCCAGGGGAGGGGGAGGGGGAGAGCACAATATTTATTAATGAATTGTAAGGTATTACAATTTTCACTTTCACATATTATTTTCCATTTCAGCGTTAACAGTCAAATACATCACGAGACGCTTTATAATGGAATATGATCCCGATATGGGTAAGTACATTAAATAGAGACTGTTACATGATTCAAAATTATTTAAATTTGGTCCACCTTCCTAAAACGTTAAAAAAAACACCACTCAAACTGGGGCGGTTGGAGGAAATGCTAATTTCGAACCCTGATGAGTGACAGTTAGATAACATTTATCTTACATTAAGTTGTTTCAAAACGTATCCATGTTCGATGTTTTTAAATAACGATGTGTAAAAAAAACCAATTGTATCTAACAGACACGAATGTAGTACATGCGTATTAATTTCTTATAAATCCTCTAACACTATGTTTAAAATACATTTAAACGTATTTTCACACTAAACGTTACAGCGTTTGCGCTTGCAGTTAGCTTATGCGTCCCATAGCAATCAATTTCAGATTAACATAAATGTCATAGACCAATCAATTTCAAATGCGCTTATTTCACTGGATGGTATGGCTGTGGCCACCGATCCATCTCCTGTCTTTAAATCGACAGCACACGTGTGTTACTGCCGAGTGATATGTTAAAAACATCCTTATGATGTTCTCACCAAATTGTGGGTTTTTTTACACATCCGTTGGTGTGAACACCATGCGTTAGTTTTGGTTACACATGGTTGGTAACATATGTACGTACGTTCGTTAACAATTTCCTAGGTGATGACCAGATCACCAATGTCATACAACCAATGAAAAACTACACGATGGAAATCGATTAGACTGTGACGTATAGTTAACCTGACATTCATGTGTCTGTGATGCGTAAGTCAGCTAAAAGAGCAACGGTTGTAAATAGCTTTTAGTAAAAAAAAAAAGATGTTAAAATTTGCTTCCGGTTCGTTATAAGAGTACTTTATTGAGATTTAATTTGACCTAATATCAATGTGCTAAACACTATAATGACTAAAACATGTGCGGGGTCCTATTAAAAATCGGATACTACTTTTTGTGCGGACTAGAAAAGTCAAAGACGTTCCCTGTTAAATCGGGCGAGACTGTTTATGCAATAGGCGAACGTATTGGTCTATTTCAACATTAAAAAACAAGAGGAAAAGTGCAGTGATAAACTCTGAATTGTATATTAGTATAAACAGATTTTATGGCTATACCATCACAGTTGGGGGGTTTTCGTCTTGAGTGCGCGCGAGTGCGAATAATGTTTACATGCTCATATACCACTAGAGTTTCGAGCATGTCCGTCCCGGGGCCTGTCTCTGGATAGCCAGGGGCTTGTCCCGGGACAGAAAAAAAAATTAAGCGGACAATTTTGAAATTTACAACCAAAAATTAAATAGTGGGCCTTTAAAATGTTGATGCGCATCTCTAATTAATATAATTAATAAAGAAAATTCTATGCAGTAAATTTGGTCGCTAGATTAGATCGGGTGGTCAAAAAGAAACGAATTTTATTTTAAATTTTATACTGAAATTAGTTTCCGGCATACTTCGTAATTCACCCGAATTGTTTCGTATACCCTCGGCATAATACCGAAGGTTTTTTTCAAATCACTGGCATGATTTTGCAAGTAAGGTTTTGAATGGTCGAATGAAAGGTTAACTGGACATGACCTCGAACGGGGTGCTGTTAGATCCACAGGTAATAGTAATTAACCAGTGGAGCTAATTTTAATTAGATTGCCGTTAACACTGAAAGTGATATGTCAAAATATCAAGTGTTTGACATCCAATAGCTAATAAATTAATGTGATCTAGTGGTGTCGTTAGCCAAAACAAACTTTAGTTATATAAAATCAGTGTGTGTTGATTAAATACAGCAGCTTTACTTTAGCCACATAATTAGTGTTACTATTGTCTATGAGCACTGATTTTGTGGTATACACCCATAACATCAATCTTTAATAAAGCAAAATAAAAACCCTGTTGTGTTTTTATATTTATTTAAAATTCATGCGCAATTATAGATCAACGCCATCTTTTTTTCTTTGTTTTTTAAACAAACAAAAAACGGTCTTCTACTATCATTTCTCACTTGAAGTCGTTATGTTCTGATTTTCATACCTTCATACTTTTTCTTTTTTTTAATTCTGTCCTTTAGTTGGACTTGATATGTTTTACATTGAAAGCATAAAAAAAACGTTTCAAACAATTACTAAAATGGATTTATCGTTGGTTATTTGTGGGGGGTTTTGCATCTGAACTCTTCTAATACATAGTTATTTTCAATTCCCTACAGAGAGTAAATTTAAAAGTACATGTAGTTAATTTTATCTGGACTTGTTTAGCTTATCCAATACTTATTATCGTTTCAGAGGGAACTTATACGAAACACGAGGAATGGGAGACCCAGGATCTTATTGTACACATCATGGACACGTGCGACAAAGTAAGCATACTGTGTCTGTAAGGGGTCGGGACGCGTGCTTGATGCTGGGCGGTCTGAGATCGATCCCCATCGTTGGACCCATAAATTTGATAATAACTGGCAACTCGTTTATTATCCCTCTATTTTACACGCGTTGAGTCGACAGGCAGCTTTTCTAAGCTGCATTCCACCCCATCCCTAGAAGCATATTCGCCTCTAAATAAAAGGAATGTCTTTCATTTATTTAAGCAATTAGATATTTGTTGGCTTTTTTTCTTTCTTTCTTTTTCTTTTGTGTGTGTGTGTGTGTGTGTGTGTGTGTGTGTGTGTGTGTGTGTGTGTGTGTGTGTGTGTTTCTTCTTCTAGTGTCTTGTACAAGTATATGAGGTAGCTGTTTGTAAAAAAAAAAAAAAAAATAAAAATAATAATAATAATCTCAGAAATCTGATTGTATCCGTCTAGTGTTTACGTGTGTTGGAGTTTATTTGAAAACAGCAGCAACACTTACAGATTAGGTAACCGTAAACACGATCACCCTGCGGTCTTTGTGTCGAATCCGCATGCGCCAACTGCTAGCTTCCGCAGTAATATGTTGATCTGACATTTGATTTTCTTATCGATAAGACGTTGTGATTATTTTGTATAATGCACGGTGCCAAGAGAAGGTGGCGATGGGTCGCGCAACAATATATAGGAAAAATTTTCCTGCGCCAAACATTCTTGTGTGGTACTTATAGGTTTTTATCATTTAACACGGGCGTAGGAAGGTGCCAAAAAGGGGGGGGGGGGGGGGGGGGACACACAGATATATATGTAAACCATCGCTGCTGCTAGAAAGTCCCTCTGCCCCCCACCCCACCCCCGCTTCCTACACCAATGTTTCAAGTTACATGCCCTAGTTTGAACCCGTTAAAATGGACTCTAAGTTTGGTCAATCAACGAACCTGTAGGGGCCTAACACATTGGGATAAAATTACAATAGAAAGAAACAAAGAGTGTGACACTGAAATGGAGAAATACGGAGTACTCTTTAAAGGGACATTCCCGAGTTTACTGCATTGTAAGATGTTTCCGACTAATAAAATATTTCTACGTTTAAACTTACATATTGAATATATTTTCTTGTTTAGAATATCAGTGCCTGTATATTTAATGTGTTTCTGGTCGTCTTAATATTTGTAAGAAGCCCAACCTTGATTTTGTCTTCAAATAATTTCGTACGTACAAAAAATATTTTTTAGGAAATAAAATTAAATTTAACCTAGTACAAATATTAGAACGATCAGAAACACACGTGTTTAATATACAGCCACTAATATTATATGCAAAAATGTAATTACAGTCGTCAAAAAGTCTGTTAGTCGATAACATCTTAAAAATTGCAGCAAACTCAGGAATGTCCCTTTAAAAGTAAACTATATCCTTTCTCCATAACTGGTGCGTGCGTTTCCAAAAATATGAAAACTGCATTTCGTAGTGTTAGAAATTTGAAAACACTAGGATGGCGGAAATGGATAATGTAAACAGTAAAATCTCTAAGGTCATTAATGTCAGACTTCAGTTATCGAGAACGGCTGTTAACAGTGAACATTGTGTCGTAGTGTTTAAAAAATAGGGTCGGTCGCTTTAAAAAACCGATGTTTCGTATCGTATGAGAGTATACAAATTCTGACTGACAAAACCGTTATCGAAAGAGGGCTGCCAGCTTAATACTAAATTAGAACTACAAACAACCGTACATTTATTCCTCAAGTGAGCCCACTCCACCCCACCCCACACACACACACACATACACACACACACACACACATACATACACACACCACACACAAACACGACACTCCCACAACACAACACACACAAACACGACACTCACACAACACACACAAACACGACACTCACACAACACACACACCACTCACACAACACACAAACAGACACACACAAATTCACAACACACACACACACACACACACACACACACACAAAGATTAGATTTCGGTAGTTTTAATTTCAGTGGACGATTTTGCTTTGACATCCAGATTAGCACTATGGAACATCCAATCAGATGTCTTTAAATCAACCCACAGTATGTGTGGGATATCACCTTGCGATACCAACAGGTGTGCAAGGGGGGGGGGGGGGGAGGGGGAGTCCATCCACATTGGCGCTCTAACCACTGAGTTTCTTTTAGTTGAATAAAAAAATAACCAGTTTTCTATTTATAGCAACATATTTCAACAGGATGGATAATTAGAATAAACAGCTAAGCATATTTATTTTTACAGAACATTCGTCTTCGCTTGGCTTATTTTTTTAATGCAGACGCTGTTAACACCAGAACTTGATTTAACCACATGGTTTCTCGGGGTTAAGTCACGTTTTCTGTAAATTGCCAGGATACACGTATGCAGCCATAACATGAAGCCACCAGATTTCAGACACCGTTTCGTACGAAAGGTGTCATAAAACGAAACTCATTAACTTTATAATCCATATTGCTTCAGTTGCAATAAACTAGAACTGAAAAGGCATTTTCCCGATATATATGAGCGAGAGAGAGAGAGAGAGAGAGAGAGAGAGAGAGAGAGAGAGAGAGAATTTGGTTATTATAAGCCTATTGTTGTAACATGTTTGTTTCTTTTGGTCTTTTTTGTTATTGTTATTTTTAAAAGGCCTATGGGGAGATTAGCAAAATGAGTATACCTTCTTTAAAATATATATATATATATATATGTATATACATTAACTATAAAAAAAGTAAGCGGGGGAGGGTGGGCTGAGACATGAGTGGGACCAGTAATTTAGTAACTTCTCCACATGGACAAACATGGCAATTTTAAAATAAATAAAGGTTTACTGGTCAGGCTCGTTTCAACTCCCTCCCCCTACACACACACACACACACACGCACGCACGCACGCACGCACGCACACACACGCGCTCGCTTTCTCCAAGAAATATATATGCCCCCGAGGAGGTAGGACTCGGGATGGTAGGCAGGTAGGTAGGTATCTAGTTTTACGTGCTCATATACCACTGGAGTTTTGAACACGCCCTCCCGTATTTTCAAAATGTAAAATTGTATTTATGGATAACTGTAAATTAAACTATAACACAGAATATCGCGTTTATTGCGTTGTTTCCCTTCAAATATCTAGGATTTTCATTAATTTTTGTTAATCTCCCATATCTTAAATGTACAGATGAATCACTGATTAGCATTGTTTTGAATATGTTTGTGACGGTACATGCTCTTAATTTCTTTTCGCCTGTGGCGTTATTAATTGTTTTAGAAGGCCGTGTGCAGTTCCAAATGCACTTAGCTAGGTGGGCAACTTGTTACGTAATACTTCTGCGCGATGGTCGTCTAATACACACCCAGCCCAGGTGCGGAGCCATGTGGCCAGTAGTTACGTAATACCTCTGCGAGTGCAGTTTTTACAACCGTGATTTGGCGACGATGGCGTCAGTAAGTCTGGCGATCAAAGAGAAAAATGCGTCTCTGGGAGAGGTGGAATATCAGATGATAGGGGGAGGACCGCCTTGTACTACCAGGCGATATTCTGATTTGTATAATAAATAGCTAGAATTTTAGAGTTATGAGGAGAACTAGGAAGGCTCCAGGGGATCACGGACGTCGTCCACTGAACGATCTATATTAGTTCAGACGGGACTTTGGTAATTATATATTTTCTGCTCTGTTGTATAACCTTGATGTGATTGATGTGACTTTAAATATTTTAATACTGTATTATACCAATATTCTTTAGACAGTGTCTTCGGTCATCTGACGAAGTAAATCGTAGACTTTTTGTTCTAACATTATACGAGTATTTGGTAATATAAAGCTCAGCCAGTCATCCTAGAAGACCTAGGTAAACTGTAGGTTATTGTCTTTATTGTGATAGGTACCAGTATTAATTTTGTGTTACAAGGTTACTGAATGAGTAGTTAAAAATTAACCAGTTAGGAATAGTGTTGTAATTCCTTTATTAATTAAGTTCTCCTAGAAGCGTTTCTCAATTATCACACGTTATTGAACGAGTAGTTCAGGGTTAATTAAAAATTAACCAGTTAGGAATAGTGCTGTAATTCCTTTATTAATTAAGTTCTCCTGGCAGCGTTTCTCAATTATCACACGTGTGGGTGTTGTGTCACGGTGAAGTGATTCGCATATTGTGTAAACTAGACACCTAGAGATTAACTAATTAAGTGATCAGTTCTGGGTTGTTATTATTGTTGTTGTTATTAATTAACTACTACGGCTGTACGTTTGTCAGCGTAGGATAATACAGATTCCAAAGTGTATTGTGTTTTTGTTGTGTTTTCTAGTGAACTAAACGTACTATAATAATAATATATACTTGTATAGATCGTATCTCTGATATACCTAGAGACGAGCCACAGCGGGTATATACCGCCTGTTACAGAGAGATCTAATAGATATACAGTTAGGAGAGATATTTGGATAATCGTGTTTTATTCAGTTACGGGTATTATAGAATCCCCGTGACAATGTTAAATAATATAGTGGAGTTTGTGCTGTTGACTAATCATCTGCAATGCATGTTTTACTGCAATGAATACCGTAACATATGTTTTAAACTGCTATAGCGGGGAGAGTGTGTATAAATATATATACATGTATATATATAAACCATAACTGCTGCTACTGGATCAAGAAAAGCGGGGGTAACATGTACCCCCCCCCCCCTTCCCGCTTCCTACGCCAGTCTTGTATAGGTAGACCTACTCTTTTTAAACGTTACACCCCTCCATATAAAATCCTGTATCAGCGCCTGAAACGTTATCTACCATAGTAATTAATAACACGATTTTATCATCCATTAAAGGCTTTTGTAGGAGATATCGCTGGCACTATAATTTGCGATATCTCTGATTGGTTAAATGTTAGTCACAAGACAATGTTTTATTACATCACTGTGTTTGTTTCAGCGCTAAAGCTACCATCAGCGACGTCACGCCACTGCCGTTCTGCTAGTAAATGAGTCTACCGTTGACTTTCAACCCACATTACTGACATTGTTTACAACTGTCGCAAAGGAAAAAAATTACAATGGATGATAAAAAGAATACCCCCCTCGTGTCTTGTGATATCATAATGTATCAGCACTCGTTGATAAAAGTATAACATCCTCGACAAGCCTCGGATTTCATACTTTTATCAACTTGTGCTGATAAATTATGATATCACAAGACACTCGGGGAGTATTCTCTATATATCACTAATAAATATTTTAAAGATATTTCACCAACATAATATATATATATATATATATATATATATATATATATATATATATATATATATATATATATATATATAAATAGAGGATTCGTCACGAGTATTTTTTAATATGGGAAATATCAACCGAGGCTTCGTTAATCTGTATTTGTCGAGGCTCTGCCGAGACAAATACAGATTAACAGGCCGAGGTTGATATTTCCCATATTAAAAAATACGAGTGACGAATTCTATTTATCATATCACTGTCAATTTTGTTTATTTTTCACTTAAATGATTAATAAACAAAACCCCAATGCTCGGACGTAACAATCTGTTATGACGTATGAATACATGTACATGTCAATCACTCAGCTGATAATCAGTTGAAACTAGGTTAAAAGCGGAAACAAAGATTGTAGCTATTTAAACAATTTAATACTAATTTAACAGTTTTATATATAAACAATGAAATTATAATAAAATAATTGACACTAGCCAAATTTTTCAAAATAACTTTTCGCGGCATTTTGCTGAGTACTACGTCATTGTCAGACATAGGCCTATCTACGTCACTGACCTATTTAAGGGCTTCATCAAGTTCAGTCTGAGTGAATCACTGTCGAAAATGATTCTTCGTCGTTTTAGGGGGACAACAGGACTTTTAGGCTGAGCCACATTTATTACGATGTTGCTTTGGAAAGAGGTAAGACTGTTCGGTTCGTAATGTCACCCGGTTTCTTTTCGTACACTGATGTAAAACTTGCACAGAATTACATCGACTTCTTTGGGGGGCATTTGATGTATCGATATTGGTCTGGACTCATTGATTGATTGTAGATAGTTTTCAAAAATGTGCATGTCGTATAGAGGTTTTTTGGCAGTATTCTTAGTTTCATTTGCTGTAATTACATTACCAATCATCGTATTATCTACTTCTACAAATCTACGAGTTTTGTTTTTGGGCCTGCCGGATTGTGGCGTCTGCTTCGATGTCCGTGGATCTACCCTATGCCCTGTTTGCACTAACTGTAAACGTTCTGGTGACAATTCAGCTTGATAAATGGACCCGTCAATCATAACTATATAATTACCGGAAGGTAGAGTTGCTTCGATTGTAGCACTTCCTTTTTTATCGATAGTAACGCTATCTCCGACTTCAAAAGACGCCATGTTTGTTTGTCAACAATTTTGACAGGTGGAAATAGTTCTACGTTTTCGGTATATAATTTGCATAATAATGTAATTTGCATACTTATGTTCTAAATATTTGCATAGTTATGTCTCAAAATATGTGATTTATGTAATGGGCGTGCCCAATGCTATTCCTTAGTAGTGATATGATATATATATATATACATATATACATATGAAAGAAAGCACACTGACCTGTCTTGGTGATATCCACACTTCGCCATCTTTAATGTATTATAAAGGCATACCAAATACTTTAATATGTTTACTTGAACACTTTAAATATGCTCATGGATGTCAAATAACGATACCTGTCACAAATTTGATGTCCATAATCGCATTGAAACGTGACGTCATCATATTGTTGACGTAATAGTTATGTTTCCGGTAACATCCGTAATGTACGGAAACTATCGAAATGCCATTTGTTTTGTTTTATAAAGTTGCAATAACAAAAGCAAATCAAACAAAAACTGAGGTGCAGATTCTTACACATGGGGAAATACATGCTTTACACTGCAGTTAAACAATAATTCCTTTTCTCTCCATGAAAGCATTGCCAGTATAGTGGCGGATTCAGGGGAGGGGATTCAGGCTAGCCCCCCCCCCCCCCCCCCCCCCTCCCTTCCGGGGCAATTTTTTTTTTCTTTGTTTTTCAATAATTATTCAAAACATATTTAATGAATTTTATGAATGTACTCACTGTCGTTCTACTGATCGACATTTACCATTTTTAGCAAAACAATGTTTCGGTTAAATACGTATTTGCGTTGGGTTTCTTCCTGCAGTGTGTGTATTACTGATTAATATGCTTTAAAAAAAAAAAAAATTAAATCATGGAGCCCGAAAATTATCGATGTAAATGTATTTAAAGTCAAACATAGGATTGTTGTTGCATTAGAGCGGGAGTCTTTGACTTCCGTTTGGTAGGCAGAGATTGCGCAATATTGATAGAGATTAGTCTCCGGCGTTTAGCAAGCGTGATAACTGTCCATCTAACTCCCTTACCGTCAGAGTACTCGGGCTTCGTACTGCAGATAGACTAGCTGACCTGGCTGTTATCGCAATGCCTGGATTTTCTAGTGCAGTGAGCACAAAGCAGACATGTGACAGTTTTGAGGCAAAAGTAGCTATACATAATCTATGTAAAAATGTGTAGTGATTCGTTTGCAACCATATATAGCTGTTTGGTAGTAGGCCTAATGCTAATTATAAATTATGAATAATTGTTGTTATCCAGATTGGGGCATTTTCGTTTAATTCGGGCAAAAGCCACCCCCACCCCCCCCCACCCCCCCCCACACACAAATTATAGGGGCGGATTATGCTTTAGGTGTGTGTGTGGGAGGGGGGTCCGAAACAATATGTAAATGTTTATAATTTGAAATATATAACTTTTACGTGGACATCAGTTTAGACCTACGTTGTGGGTTTGGGTTTTTTTAGCCTGGAATTATTACACCCCCCCCCCCCCCCAATAATCCGCCCCTGGGACCCGTACACCAGGTGACCTATATACTAGTATATAAATCAATGACAAATGGTATGCGTTATGGCAGGTTTAATTTTGCAGTGGTTAAAAAAAGAGCGCGAACAAACCTGAAACTTGTTTTACCTTACCCTTCAACGTGTTTAACGATCGAAGAAGTTCAATCGACACAGGCCGCCTATGATGCCGTTGATAACTTAAACAACTCTACAAGTCGTAAATAAAAACGCGGTAGTATACTACCTAGTGTATTTTGAGTAAATGTACCATGTTAACTCAGACTTTTTTGCTTGTTTATTATGTTCTAATATATTTTATTATTTGCGTAAGTGTAATTTTCGCGGCTAAATTAAAAACGTGGAAAACGCGAAAATTACACATTGGCGAATAATACCCGTTTTACAGTATATGTAATGACAAATGTGTTCAAGAGGTGTTGTTAAACAAAATATATAATAATTTTAACTGTTTAGTTCTTTCTTGTTTTCCTCCAGGAGGACGGTGACCCCAACCGGTACACGAAATGGGCAGACGGCTTCATGGTGGTGTACAGCATAACCAGCCGGCTGAGCTTCCACAAGGCGCGGGAGTACCTGGAGATCATCACGAACTACCTGAAGTCAAACTCCAGAGACAGTCCAGTCGCCCTGGTGGGCAACAAAATAGACCTGGAGAGATACAGGTGCGAATTTGAAGTCTTAGACAGATATCGCCGTTAAAAAAAAAAAAAAAAAATAATAATAATAATAATAATGGTACAACGCTCGCTCGATGCACGGTCGGTGGGCCCATTGGGCTATTTCTCGTTCCAGCCAGTGCACCACGACTGGCATATCAAAGGCCGTGGTATGCACTACCCTGTCTGTGGGATGATTCATATAAAAGATCCCTTGCTGCTAATCGAAAAGAGTAGCCCATGGAGTGGCGACAGCGGGTTTACTCTCTCAATATATGTGTCTAACACCATATAACCGTAAATACAATGTGATGAGTGCGTCGTTAAATAAAATATTTCTTTCTTTAAAAAAAAAAATAATACCCCCACCCCCCCCACCCCCCCACCCCAAACAACCCCTAACAACAACAAACAAAAAGAAAAAACCAAAAACAAACCCAACACCCCCCCCCCCCCCCAACAATAACAACCAAATCGAGAAGCAGACCCGTAGGAACGATATCGGGGGTGGGGGGTGGGGGGCCACAATTACTAGTAGACGGTCCACAGTCTGTAATAGGGGAGTGATGGGTGGTGGGTGGGTTACAAGCCATCAGGCCAGATCAGGTCATAGGCTTTAACGTGCAAATTCAGAACAAGCTGTTGTAGCACACGCCTGTCATGGGAGCAGGTGTCGACTTTCGCCGGCTCCTCCGTCCAGGACAGAAAAGGGGTTTTGGGTGGGTTTGAGAGGGTTGGTTTTGGTTCTACTGAATTTGCAAATGCCCCGTATTTTGACGCATACTTTATAACGGTTTATCAAACTTGAAAATGGAGCTAACTGTTGATTTGACTTGGTTGATCGAAAGGTAGCTCCTTATAGCCTACAAACCATGTTTTATCTGTACTTAGTGTAGGATTGAAAGCGTATATTTTGTCCTCAACTGGGGAAGGAGGGGGATGGGGATAAAGCCCCCCGTTCCTTCTCCCCTGTTCACACAGGTCTCACCTGAAGTGATTAACCACCACCCCCAACTTTATGGTGAGCAATTTACGGCTACAAAATGTATTTCATGCGTGGGTTGTTGGTTTTTTCCAAAAGCCTTCCTTTAATGAGGACAAATTAACAGCAATGCGTGCAGCACTACCAACCAATAATGATACATAACTTGATGTGAAAATTGGCATCATTTTATATCAGCTAATAACGAAAACATCTGGTATGTGTTAATGACGTCAGTGAATCTTGTTTACATGCTGTGCGGTTTGGCATAGGCCTGCGTGTGATGTACGAACCAGAACGGGGGAGCGTGGCAGATAGGAAAAGCAGCTCGTTACACCCGAATGCACGTTATCATCGCGCAGACTTTCGCAGGGTTCAGTGAGTGTGAAAATGGTTCATTGACAAGATGTATAATATAAATATTGACAAACTGTGTGTACCGGCTGCTCTAGATGCGGAATGCCAACTCGGGGAGGGGAGAGATCGTGCCTTAGTGAAGTGCAGTAGTACGAAAACTACAACGCCAAAACTCCTGTGTTAGTCATTATCGTTTGTATCGAACACGTATCTGTCTTCAGTCTTTAAAACTTCGCTCTTCCCTTCACTACGCACCCCTGCAACACCTTTCCTACAAGACGTAGGATCGCACGGTATTTATAAGCCTAGGAAGGGTTATGACAGACAGCTGGGATGGCGAGACGCTCACAGACTGGGTTGTTGGTTGTTTTGTTGTTGGGTTTTTTGTTGTTTTTTTGTAAACCTCATGAATAGTGAACAGTCGTACGTGTCAAAATGTTTAGGCCATTACTCGGAATGTTGAGTAGCCCCCATTCCTGAAAATTAGCTGGAGGACTCGCAACCGTAAATAAGATTCAGTAGCCTAAATTATTATTACCGGTCTAATACCGTACTAATGATATCTGAAAAAGTTGGGGTGGATTCAGGAGCGTTGGAAGCAATTAAAAGTCGCTACGGTCATGAAAGCAATGTATGTGATGAGATATATACTATGTGAGCACCACAGGAAGAAAAAACGTTCCAGGCCCAAAAAGTGGTACGGCCGTACCGCTTCCGACGCCCCTGGGGGTGGGGTGGTGGGGGCGCACAGACTATTTTTTTTATCATTATCTGTAGCCTATATATAGTGACAAAAAACAAAAAAACACCTAAATTTATCATAACAAGCGCGTGTGCAAAACGTTATGGGGAAGGGGTACTTTGCTTGAGCGGGGTGGGGGTGGGGGATGACCTATATAATTAAATAAATCGTAAAACGATCGTATTAAGGACAGTTTCTTCAAACGATTGGAAGTATTTCGCAACTTGTTGGATTGAAGAGACGGGCGTCAAAAATGACTCGGTGGTCGGATTACTGCGAACAGTATTATTTTCGTATTCGAGTCATGCTCCCCTGGAAAATATATTAAAATAAAAAATAAATAAATGATAGAGCGGGGAAGAGGTTAGAAACACTCAAACCCGCGCCCAACACATGCGCTGTCATAAGACCCCACTTTTTAAAACGTTCAAAACTGTACTTAAGGAAGGAAATGTTTTATTTAACGACGCACTCAACACATTTTATTTACGGTTATATGACGTCGGACATATAGTTAAGGACCACACTGATATTGAGAGGAAACCCGCTGTCGCCACTTCATGTGCTACTCTTTTTGATTAGCAAGGGATATTTTATATGCACCATTCCAGAGGATAACACATATAATGGCCCTTGTTATACCAGTCGTGGTGCACTGGCTACACTGTACTCAACGCCAGTGTCATAAGACCCCACTTTTAAAACTACTTAATGCCAGTGTCAAAAACCCCACTTTTAAACTTTCAAAACTGTACTTACGCCTGTCATAAGACCCCACTTTTAAAAAACCTATACTTAAGCCCGTGTCACAAGACCCTGCTTTTAAACTTCCAAAACTGTACTTAACGCCAGTGTCATAAGACTTCGCTTTTAAACTTTCAAAACTCTGCTTACGCCCGTGTCGTAAGACCCCGCTTTTAAACTTCCAAAACTGTACTTTACGCCAGTGTCATAAGACTTCGCTTTTAAACTTTCAAAACTCTGCTTACGCCCGTGTCATAAGACCCTGCTTTTAAACTTTCAAAACTGTACTTAACGCCCGTGTCATAATATCCAGCTTTTAAACTTACAAAACTCTGCTTACACCCGTGTCATAAGACCCCGCTTTAAACTTTAAAAACTGTATTAAACGCTCGTGTCACAACACCCCGCTTTTAAACTTTCAAAACTGTACTTAACGCCCGTGTCATAAGACCCCGCTTTTAAACTTTCAAAACTATATTAAACGCCGGTGTCATAAGACCCCGCTTTTAAACTTTAAAAACTATTAAACGCTCGTGTCATAAGACTTCGCTTTTAAAGTTTCAAAACTCTGCTTATGCCCGTGTCATAAGACCCTGCTTTTAAACTTTCAAAACTCTGCTTACGCCCGTGTCATAAGACCCTGCTTTTAAACTTTCAAAACTGTACTTGACGCCAGTGTCATAAGACTTCGCTTTTAAACTTTCAAAACTCTGCTTATGCCCGGGTCACAAGACCCTGCTTTTAAACTTTAAAAAAAAAACCTACTTACGACCGTGTCATAAGACTTCGCTTATAAACTTTAAAACCTTAATTTAACGCCAGTGTCAAAAGACCCCTTTTTAAACTTTCAAAACTGTACTTATTATTTTTGTTTTAGGCAAATCAGCAAAGCGGAGGGTACAGGCCTGGCCACAGAGTTCGACTGCATGTTCTTCGAGATCACAGCGGCCGAGGACTTTGAGGATGTGGAGGACGTTTTCCACCGGATAATCCACGACATTCACCAGGAGAAGTACGGCCACCTGCTGCAACCTCTCTTCATCTCGGAGGAGAAAGGCTCCGCGTTCAACCCTCTGCACCAGAGGCGGCCGAAATCGCCGAAAGGTGCGCAAGAGAAAAAAGACGAGAAAAACGCGGTCAAGAAAACACCGACAACTTTCAACAAGTTCTTCAAAATATTTAACTGATATATATACGTATGCTTCTGGCATTTAATAATGTTGTACAGCTCACAAATCTTGACCTCATATTTATGGGAGTTTTTTTTTTTTTTTTGAGGGGGTGGGTGGTAGGGGTGGAGTGGGTATTTGTGACGTCCTCTGGCAAGACGGTTGTGTTGTAGGAGTATGGTGCTCTTTTTTGGAAACTGGTTTGAGGAATGTACGAGCTCAATGGATATTACAAATATTCCAGACATGATATTTAATCATGTTTAAAAGAATAGCATACCCTAGCATTGCCAATCCTCATGTATCAGTTAACAAATGTACGTGGGAGAGATGTAAAAAATTTAAACATACTTCTTGTACAATTATTAATTTCACTGCACATATTTTGTCCATTAATGTTATTCGTTTTGAAAATTAAAAACCCTGGCTTAGCTAAAGTGATTGCAACTTATTTTAAGCATATTTTGTATATTAATCATGTATGCATGACGTCCTTTTTGGACCAAGCAACCTCGATTTCTTGTACTCGTCTTCCAATTATTGTATCGATTGGTTAGGTCATAGGGTTTTACGTGCACATTCACAGCAAGCTGTTGCAGCGCATGCCTGTCATGAGTGCTGGTTAGGAAGAAAATGTTTTATTTAACAACGCAATCAACACATTTTATTTACGGCTATATGGCATCAGACATATGGTTAAGGACCACACAGATACGAGACGAAACCCACTGTCGCCACTTCATGGGCTACTCTTTTTCGATTAGCAGCAAGGGATCTTTTATATGCATCATCCCAGACAGGGTAACATATACCACAGCCTTTGATATACCAGTTGTGGTGCACTGGCTGGAGCTAAAAATAGCCCAATGGGCCAACGACGGGGATCGATCCCAGACAGACAATGCATCAAGTGAACGCTTTATGTCCTGCCCTTGGGCGCAGGCCCCTCCGTCCAGAACAGGAAAAGGGTTGGGGTGGGGTGGGTGGGAGAGGGGACCGCCCACATTGGCAGGTGCAAGTGAGCACCAGCAGTCCCGCCCACATTGGCAGGTGCAAGTGAGCACCAGCAGTCCCGCCCGAAACGCTAGTAAGTACCCCAGTGTATAGCTGGTTTAAAGACACTAACCATTGTTGACAGGGCAACACATACCACAGCCTCGATATACCAGTCATGGTGCACCGGCTGGAACGAGATATTCTCGTAAAAGTGAAGTTACAACCAACAAATGAAAATATTTCTCATTTAGATGCATATATTTCTAATATAAAAAGCAACACAATGGTGACACAACTGACAGAAACCTCAATGGATTGTCAAAACTCCGACAAATTCCAACCAGTACTCCAACCAGTACGCGTCGCTCTTGATGCTCAGAACTAGAAATTTACTCTCATTTGTGCATTGAGGAAAATGGCTGTTGGCAAATATATGAAAGACAGTCACTTGAAAAATACAAAAAACGTTTTTATAACTACCTAACTGGAAAAAAAAAAGAGAAAAAAGATTAAAACAAAACCATTAAGAATAGCTTCTCAATTATTTTCTAATTTTCCCACAAACATTAATTAAAGTTAGTAATTCTGTGCAGCATTGGTTTCAAGCATGAACTAACAACCATTATTGTTCCAAGTTCCTTTTCAACTGCAGTCACTACAATAGCAAAACCATGACGATTCATATGCTTGCAGAGGTGAAAATGCAACCAGACAAACAAAATCTGATAAATGTCAGAGGCTTTTTTTTTTTTATGAAAAGTATGACCATCCTATGAGCTTTTCATCAAAGATCAAGAATAGGGATTTTTTTTATTAGGTCAGCCTAAAAATCTACAATTTCAGAAAAATTCTATTGTTTTTATTTCTATCATGTGCAGACTGCCAGACAGTTAACAGTCAAATCTGCTGGACAGTTTTCAACACTGAACAAACCTATCCCTGGTAGCTTCGAATGGTTTCAAACCATAAGGCCTCTTTTTCAGTTAGTACATTTCTAGCTTGTACCAATGTCATTGTTTATGGGCATGGGGGTGAGCTGTTTCAAAGATCTTCCATATTAAAAAAGCCATCCTTGAAAGGATTTGATTTTCAAACTGCACTTTTGGCTTTTTAAATACATTCCAAAGTTTATTTTGCCAAGCATTACCCAAAAGAAGTCTTTAAAAACTAGGACCATGTAAGCAGTGACAGAAGACCAATATCCAATCCATACAAACCAAAAAGCTGTTTCCATAACTGGTTTGATCAATGAGGTGCGAATGTCTCCAAGAAAAACACACTTTACATCAACTAAAAGATTCATTGTGGTTAACTACAATGGATGATGACTCAAACAATCCCTTACAAACTAACATGCCATTGTTACTTAAATCTAACTTGTACCTTTAAAAATAGTCTTTACACAAACATCACACTCGTACATACAAGCTATATATACCCCCTCCATAAAAAACAAGAAAAAAAGTAACTGAACACAGAATTTCTGCAGCCTTAACTAATGTTCAGTCTTTCTTTTCCCCTAGTTTTGATCATACCAAGTTCAGAATCAAAGAATACTTCCAATCGAATGTTAATACTTGCTATTAAGAGACATAAAAATAATAATAATAAAAAAATTAAAAAAAACCCAGTCCTGTCTATTTTTCCAAGAAATTTTTTTGACATACTAGTATAAAGAACTAGACTTTTTATTAGTGAACACCCTTTGATTATAATGCTGGTCCTCTCAGACAACTTTGCACAATATCAAATACTAGGAAATGAAAATCACAGTTTCACTTCAGAGAACATTTACCTTCTCTATAAAAGACTAGAAATGAAACAACGTACAATGGTGAACCAAAACAGAAATGAAGTGACACTTGTGCGCACTAACGCAACAACTATAAAATCCAGCTTTCCTCTTGGATTGAATCCTCACATTATTTCTTTTTTCTCTTTCGAACAAAGAACAATTTACACAATATTCAGTAATCGGTGTAAAACGTGAACTAAAAGGTTTTTTTTTTCTTTCAAAGTAATGGATTTTTTTTGTATATGAAGTGTTACATGAACTCCAAGTTGTGTGTTACATCAGGCTGTTGAAGAAGTCCGTCTAGACACTGAACAGGTGTCCACACACAATGTTCCCTGTGTACACAAACTAGATAGAAGAACACGAAGAACACCGACAATCCACTTCAGTTGTCTCCAGTGTCCATCCCAGCTTCACCTTCATCTTTCTTGTCCTTCTTCTCACCAGCAACTGTTCAAAAACAATTTAAAAAAATTAATTAATTAAAAAAATTAGTCTGTTTAAAAGGTGACAGACCCTAGTTTTTAAACACTACAACATTTTCTTCTATTAAAGTTCTTTTTGATCATTTAAACTAGAAGTACTTAAAACCCTATTTATTTAGAACATTAATTTCCGTATACCTAAAGTGGTTTTGGTCATCCAAATTTTTGCAATATCCCAAAATGGATTTTTCATAACTCTAAAAACGCACAATCGTCTGAGAAGTAATGGTTATCGAGACAAATAATCTAGTTAATTTTTGACGGTATTTCCGTTTAAACTTTAGCTTCTCTCTGTTATAACAGTATACAAATATGTTTTAAAGGTTTGTAGATCAATTAAATTTTCACGAGTTGAAACTAGGCTATTGGTAGTTTTCCGTATAAATTTGGCACAGCATGGGCACCTTTTATTTTCATTAACTACAAAAATAAATAAATAATCCAAATAAAAATTAATGCAATTAAGGTGCTTGCTTAAATAAATGAATGGCAAAATATATAACAGGTACATTTTTTTTATTAAGAAATAATACATTTTTGGAGTGTTTTATAAAAGCAATTTTATAATTAATTATTGAAGGCTTGTTTAATCTCAGGGCAGCATTGTGGCAATTAAGGCAAGATGGCGAACTATTGTGGTATAATGCTGCACTATGCTAAAACAAGCCAGGGTAAACACCAATTGGATATCAAACATTTGACAACTATGTCTTCAGAGAAACCCATATTTTTCCATCTGTAACAAAGAATATTTAAAAATGAAAGAAAACAGTTTGTTTTGTTTAACGACACCACTGGAGCACACTGATTAATTAATCATCGGCTACTGGATGTCAAATATTTGGTAGTCATCAGAGAAAAACCTGCCACAATTTTACTAATGAAGCAAGGGATCTTCATTATGCACTTTCCCAGACAGGAAAGCACATACCAGGGCTTTTGTCCAGTTGTGGTGCACTGGTTGGAACGAGAAAAAAAACAGCCAGCTGAATGGATCCACAGAGGTGGTTCGATCCTGCGACGCAAGCACCTCAAGCAAGGACTCAACAAACTTGAGCTAAATCCCACTCCAAGAATATTTAAAATGCATTTTCACAGGACAGGACAGGACACAACAGAGATTGAAACACTGGTTATGAAGAACTGGCTGGAATAAAAAAGAATTTAGCCCACTTGACAGAATCGCTCCTAGACCAATCACACATCACGCAGGTGTTACCAATGAACTAAGTCCTGCCCTCTGCAGAGAAAATTTAGTTTTCAAAATGTTGATTAGTGATATTTCTAGTCAATTAAAAAATTGATTAGCAACTAGTTTAAAGTTTTAAAATTGTGTAGCGATCTCTGAAAACTTTCGTTGCGAATTGGAAGGAAGGAAATGTTTTATTTCATGACGCATTCAACACATTTTATTTACGGTTATATGGCATAGGACATATGGTTAAGGACCACACACAGATATTGAGAGACAAAATCTGCTGTCACCACTTCATGGGCTACTCTTTTCGATTAGCAGCAAGGGATCTTTTATATGCACCATCCCATAGACAGTATAGTACATACCACAGCCTTTGTTACAGTAGCTGTGGAGCACTGGCTTGAACGATAGCCCAATAGATCCACCGACGGGAATCGACCCTAGATCGATTTCGCATCAGGTGAGCGCTGTACTACTGAGCTACATCCCGGAGACCGTTGCGAATTGTGATGCGATACTGAACAAAATATTCCCTGCTCTGCCGTTTACATTATTTGCAACTGACACGTTCACACCAATAGGAAAATAATACAAACCATCTCCATCCGCATCTCCTCCAGCACTCGTCGTCCTCCTCCTCTTACGGGGATTGAACCGCTGTCTCTGGAATCGAGGTGGAGGAAGGGGGTCCATGCCAAGCACTTTGTGTATCTGACGGAATGCTATTAGCCTCAGGGCATGCTGAAAAACAGTCGTATAGTCACTATCATTATCAAGAAAAGTAAACAGGAGATTACATATAACATTAATTATTTAATGTGTGTATATACTATAGGTAATTTTATGACACGAATATGAAAAAACTTTGTTTTGTTTAACAACACTACTAGAGCACATTGATTTATTAATCATTGGCTATTGGATGTCAAAACATTTTTGACATATTGTCTAAGAGGAAACCCACTACATTTTTCCATTTGTAGCAAGGGATCTTTTATATGCAATATCCCAGACAGGATATCACATACCACGGCCTTTGATATACCAGTCGTGGTGCACTGGCTGGGACGAGAAATAGTCCAATGGACCAACCGACGGAAACAAGATGATGAAGTCTGTAGCAGGTTCAGGAGGCTTAGCACGTGTAGTTTGACTAGTTTATGTAGTTAAGACTCCTACAGTACCATTTATCTAACAACAGGCACTAATGCCAGACTATTGAGCGACAGTGACCATTCAACCCCCTCAACATGCCTCGGAGAAAAGTGGAATAAATTTAGCACATCGTATACCCAAGACTAAAACATTATTTATTGAAGGTGGCATGTAACGTAACGTTTATCACCAAATATTTCTAAGGTTTGTTTTATTTAACACATCACCAGGCTTGCAGGGTAGAAATCTCTCAGTGGACCCATTCTCTGACTGGTGTATCAAAGGCCACGGTATTTGCTACCATGTTTGTAGGAAACTGCATAAAAAAGACCTCGTTTCTAATGAAAAAATGTAGCAGTTTTCCTCTGAAGAAGTGTCATAATTATAATTTGCTTGACATCCAATATACCATGATTAATTAATGTAATCTAGTGGTCGACGACAGTCACTTTTCACACCCTTGTTTTGGCTTTGTACATAATAAATATAGCATATCTCATAGTAATTTCACTTGAAATCCATATTTCGTAAAAAGTAAAAAAAAATTAATCACAAGATTTTCATCAAACACATTAAGATGCATTAGTAATGTTCAAACAAAAACATTTTCAATAACAATTTAGCATGTACCTACTTTATTGTTATTATAAGGAAATGCAAAGTGACATCATTGGAATACTGACGTCATTTAATTCACAATTAGCTATATAATTCCAATGTTTTGCCACATTAAAATAAAAACTTGTCTACTAACATTGACGCCTGTCAAATTTTTATGACAAGCAGGCAATGCTGTTTACAGGTTTGTATTATTTATTTTTTTCAAAATTCCGGACTAAATATTAATTTTAAGTTTTAAACGATGAAAGAAATAAAAAGTACCTTTTGTCAAATATATCACATCAAAAAAGATTAGTTGGAAGCCAAAACAAAGGTTCGAAAAGTGACTCATCGATCTTAGCCCTGAAATAACCCGCTACATGTTTCCATTAGTAAGTAGCAAAGAGATCTTTTAAATGCACTTCCCAGACAGCACATACCACAGCCTTTGATATGTCATGGGACACTGGCTGGGACCTGAAAAAAAAAGATCATCAGAGAAAGATTTCACTGATGGGTTCGATCGTACAACCAAACAACACTACCAACTCAGCTATATCCAGCGCCCCAGAATATTTCTATCCCTGCATTATGCATTTCATCCAACAAACTGGAAACAATTATGCATTTAAAAAGTCTATGATTCGCGACTCCCAATTGTACCTGTGCCGATGCTGTGATTTCCTCTCTCTGTTGATTGGTTAACGAAGCAGCTGCATCAGTCGGCTCCTTCTCGCAGGGGTCGTACAGGCCAGGTCCGCCTAAAATGGTCACACAGAATCATCAGGCATGCAACTTCAAACAAAACATAGGGAATGTTTTGTTCAGTATCACGTCACAATTCACTGTGCAAGTTTCAGAGATCGCTACACAAGTTAAAAACATTAAACAGTAATTGCTAATCAATTTTCAACTGACTAGAAATGTCGCTAATCAAGATTTAAAAAATGACAATATCTGAAACATTCTCAGTACCCACGGGAAAAAATTATACTGACCAAAAAGCAACAGAAATATTTGTAGTCTTTAAAAAGAAGGAAGGAGATGTTAGTGAACTTTACATCAAAGAACAGCAGAAATATATAGTTGAAACAATTTCACTTGGCTATGCCCTACAAATTAATGTGTAACAATTGTTAACAAATGAAGAAAATGTTACTGTGACCATCAAAAGATATTTCTTTTAATTTCCTTCATTTTTTTTTTTTTTTTTTTGAAAATCAAGTTTTTATTTTTACCATGACACGAAAAGTGTCAAACCCTACCTGGCAGTAAAATTCCAGATGCAATACATTCAAATGTTCGCCTCAGGGAATCTCCTGGGCCAAGGCCACCCCCACTACTCACACACTTTTCAGCCAACAGTTCCATGGCCTGAAAAAAAAAAAAACCATGAAATAATTTTTTTTAAAATAAAATAAAGTAGGTATTCTGCACATCATTAACAGCAGAAGGAGGAAAATATTATTTATTTAACAATGCATTCGACATATTTGAACATAGGCTATATGCAAAAGAGAGGAACCCCACTGCCATAGGCTACTCTTTTCGATTAGCAGGTCAGGTTATGGGGTTTTATGAGCACATTCAGAAAAAGCCGTCCAGGACAGAAAAAGTGTTTGGGTGGGGTAGGAGAGGGGACCCGCCTGCACTGGCACCAGCGGGCCAACCAGAATTTGTAGCGGACGGGGGTTTCGATTAAAACCAAGCAATCTTTCATAAGCACTATCCCACTGGCTGGAATGAAAAATAGCCCAATGGGTATTAGGCAAGCACTTTACTACTGAACTACGCGGGATGCGGTGAACTCGTATGGAAACTAACTCGTATGAATGGAAAAATTGTATGGAAAACAAACTCGTATGGGAAAAAATAACAGTGTATTTTGACACTTGTTTTGTATACACGCTTCTTATTTATGTCCCCATCAGTCAACTATTTGCGTGTCAACCACAGTTTGTGCGTCAACGGCAGTCACCTATAATTAAAATATGCATGTCATTAGACTTATTTCCTGCGACAGAAACCGTAAACAATGCATGCATGTTTTGCGTTTCTCACTAGCCCAAACTTAAAAACCACTAGCCACAGACATTGGGCTAGCGGATTTGTTGAACTCTGTATAAAAACTTCGCACAATTCGCTATACAGTATTGGATATATCAGTTTGTAATTTCCATACGAGTTCACTGCCTTTTCCCCCATACGAGTAAGTTTTCCATACGAGTTCACCGCAAGCAAAACCTACGCCCTGCCTTCAACAGCTATAAAGGATTCCAATACTTCGCAAAGTACACTCTATGACCTCTTAGCCTCGAGTCTGAAACCTGGTGCCATTGAAATGGTCCTGCCTGGTACTACATATGATCTGAACACAATCTTGTCAATATGCATAGGGGTGTAACAATTTTACAGCTTTTAAAGGTTTAAAATGGTGCATGCTATTTAGGTTATGTAAAGAGGCAAAAGGAAAAAAAACATATTTATCTGCAGAACTAATATTCCATGCAAGAAACAATAACATGACTTCTTTTGCTTTTATATTATTTTGGTTTCGATGCATAAAATTTATTATCACCAAGAAATTTTGTACAACAAATCTAAATTTCTTAGTACATACAACAGTCTGAAATTACAATACAATCATTTAACATACCCATTCTTCAAGAGGCGTCCATGTCGGAACTCTCTGACATAAATCCCTCAGGATCCTTATGACGATCACGCACGACGGAAGACCGTTGGCTCTAGCCTAAACATGATGCACAGAACAATGGTAAGACATGGAGGGCTACATAGTTATTAGTATTATAATCAAAGAATCTGGATAATGACAGTAAGCAAACACTCGGTTTCAAAACTAGGGTCAGTCGTCACTAACACTTAATTACCAGATTCTTAAATTATAATTCACAAAGATGAAAGGACGTAAATTACACATTTTTGACGAATCGATCATTTGCCTCAATCAAATGTCACAGTTACACTTCACAGCTGATGGGTGTACAATGTTGGTATTTCCCAATCTAAAAAGGACCCCCGCCAATCTGGTTTTGAATAGGATTCTTAAGCTTGTCACATAGGTCTGGGAGAAATGATTACGGATTAGTGCATTATGTGAAAAGCCATATTATGGCATAATTTGTTGTTGTTTTTTTCCTCCATTCAATGGCAATTGCATTTATGTTTTAAGCAACAAGATTCCTTTATCTCTTGTGTAGGTTTTTTGTTTTGTAGTCATTTTTTCAATACTACCAAATGAAAGTGATAATTTTCAATGAAATGCTCCCTTTTTTTTTTTTTTTTTAGGAAAAGTTAATTTAAAAAACATAAAAGTAATTACTGATTAGTAACTACAAATATGAATAAACTGCCAAATAAAAATGATTAACTTGGCAAACAAGTTGTCTCCAATGCTGTCATTTTAAAAAATCATAAACAAAGCCCCAAATGCAAGCTTCAGACCAAGCATGTGACAAAGGGAGACAAATGAAGGACACTTGGCAGTAACTCTTCTTTTTCACACTTTCCAGCCTCATGTCTGTAATGTATGTGTTTGATCGTGTTGGGCAGATGACGTTGCATATTTTACCATACATGTTAACTCGGGCAGCAGATGGGCCAGACAGAACGATGCATAATGACAAGAAATCATCTAGACCTGCGCTTATAATAAAACCTCGGGAGTCTTATAAGCACAAATCGTTAATGACATCACATACATGCAATTTGTATGCTGTTGCCATGCCTTCAATGTCTAAGAATCAAGTTAAGTCTTGACATAGCCTCTAAAAGTTTTATAAAGCATGGGGCATATTTTTTTTTAATTTTACTCCTTAAAAACTTGCTAATTTTAAGGAATAACTTGGCTTGCAAACTTTACAGGTACAAACTTGCTGTGAATCTTTCTTTTATTTTTAATATATTACAATTTGGTTTTTTTAATCATCCCATTTATCATTAAGCACTGCATTAAAACGTTCAATTCTGCACCCATTTGGTCAGCCCTCATTAACGCATACTGCAAAATATGCAACAGAGGGAGTCATGATGATAGTCATTTCTCAGAATGGTCAATGGTCGGAAAATGTTTTGTATGAAGAAAGAAGAAAAACTATTCTCCATCCCAGTGAGCCAAACCAGATTTGACAAAACAAACTTAAAAGTGGGACCACATGTTCTCTGACAAGTACGATAATCAAAGCCAAAGCAATGATGGATTTAAACAAAAGCAAGAAACTTTAAAAACATTCAAATACAGATCAAGCCATTCAGTGATAAATATAAATAGGCTTTCCTCGTTAGTTTTCTTTTTCAAAGCTATACATCTAGCAGTCAAGCATCTCATACCAATATCAAGATTTCTCTACCGATCCCTCAAGTATTTCATGTTGTAGAGTGCTTGGTGAAAAAGAAAGAATCTCCTCACCAAGGGGTTGGGGTGGGATTATCACTCAAATGTTTACTGGTTTTTGCTAGTCAAAATTAAATTTCATCCATCAGTGCCTCTTGCGATTATGACAAACCAACTCTGGGACAGTGAGATGTGGGTGTGTTTTACATTCCCGTAATTATCACTTGTCCGTATGGTTGGAATAACGCAGCTAACGTAATTTATATCAAGACATTTTATATTACTTCGATTTACAAGGGCATACTAGTACACCATTTGTTAAAATGTCCTTGTTGTACAAGGCATTACGTGTGGTGCTTCTACAGCAAAAAAAACAACATTTAGAATGTGAAACGAGATGTTGTTCATTTCAAGTTGAAAACAATGAAGTAAAAGTATGTGATAACAGGGTTCAAATGTAATGACACCTCCGATGACAGAGGCCAATTAACTTAACTCTCACAATTTTGTGATGTTGCAATGCTGACTTACAAAGATGATGTAATTAATGTTACCTAAGAGTTTTGTGAATTAAGACAAAAGGCTAGAGATTTTTTAATCTCCTTGGCGCTACAATATCGTAAAACCATCGTAGGCTATGACATTATGGTGTGTGTCACAGTGAAGTCAGTCTACAATATTTTAATGATGTTATAGCACTAAGATAACTTCTAAAATCTGTAGCCAGATGCTTTACGGTTACCAATAGCTGGTTTTTTGCCACTGAATAAAAATATTGCTGTTCATTGAGGGAATAGTTTTTGATTTTCAAGTTGCTTCTTTATTTGCAAAAATTACTGGTTTAATATTGCTGTAGACCAGCGCAATAAGTTCGAGCACTGCTAACAAGATGTACAGGCAGTGAAATGGTTATTTATTTATTAAAGGGCATACATATCCAATCTACTGAACACGCAGCTAAATAGCTGGGAAATTCAAGTCAATCAATAGCAACTATCCATTATTAAAATTTACACGACAAAGTGTATGACATACCGAACATAAAACACACCAGGTTGATTTTGGCCCATCGTGCCAGAGAACACACAACCAACAACACTAGCAAGCACATATTAACAACGTCGACACGCAGTTTTTAAAACAATAAAATGTTTTTTCTCTACAGGGCTCTGCATCGTGGGATGGACAGACCCCACCATAAGGCTGCAAAGTAATAGAAGAAAAGGAAGTCCGAACCTGGAACCATTTTGCATGTCGAAGAGCGGCAAGAGCATCGAGGCATTTCTGCCTGTCCAAGACATCTGGCGGGTCTTTGACGCTAACAGTCTCTATAACACAATGTCGGAGAGTCACTGGCTGGTAGGGTGTTTGACCATATTCAAGGAAGCCCTGCCGCGACAGGGCCCTGCAAGGGATACGGCCTTCAGGGTCTATAGGCTGAGAGTGAGTATAGACAGTGGCGAAAATAGTGGGGGAAGATCAAAGACGATGCAAGCTAGCTGTACAGCATTTGTTTTTTTGTTGTTTTGCTTTCAGGCCGTGTTAACGATTTGTGTAACATTAGTAGATGTCTTTCTAAGGGTAAGCTAAGCCAGCAAATAAAACAATTTTTATTTTTAGTGATGAATGGTTGTGAAAGGCAAACTCAGTCTTAGTACAATCATAATCCAGTATTAGTACAAATATTATTTATAACCGTGACCATTAGTGATGAAGCCATCTTCAGTCTGACTTGGGTGTTAGCCTTGCAAATGTGCCGATGTTAAATGCACACTAATCACATCAAGCAAAATTTTGATACAACTAGCTGAAGGAAAGGTGCCATAAAACCTGCACTATCTGAAGTAAGCAGCAGAAAGGATGTGTATTCCGAAAAACAATCTATTTAACACCCATTTTTTTTTTAATATAAAGGACATAAAAATACTGTAGTAGTTAATCAACACTGCTTTCTTTAATTTTTTTAGATTTGTCTACATAAAAAAATCTAAACATGCACCCTCCTCTCCACATATTTCACACCAATTGAGGTATGATGATTACAGCTAAAAAATATGTAGTCTAGTGTGATCAGATATATGCAGAGCTTATATATGTCTTACATTTGGTCTGTTGAGAAAGTACACAAAGCAATCATAGCTAACGGGCCTAACATGGAAAGAATCAAACCACGATGTTGTTATATCAAACTAGTGGCATTATACCATATGCAGAGTACTAGAGTGTGTATTCGTCAGTACAAAGGATAAACCAAAACTGGGTAAAGAAATGTAATATCTAAGCTTACTTTCAATTTATGATTACTGGGCCTCTAACATAAGGGACGGATAACTGACAATGAGTAGAGAATGGACAGGAACTGTCATGCATAAGCCCAGCTATTGCTATTCAGTAGCCAAGCTGAAGGATAGACAGCAAGGGAAGAGAAAGCGCTCAGTGGTGTCAAGGACCTCAAGCGACGACCCATCCAGTCTCGTATCCCCTGCTTCCTTGGCATGGTCAAAAATCCTTCCATCAAGCAGATATTCCATTCCATTCCGAACCTGTGGATACTTAGAAGGCTTTTGTTGCAACATATAAACCAACTTTAGAAACAAACTTAACAATCTCTTAAAATGCATGCACAGCTTGAGAATACATAAGTTACGTGTGCTTACAGCTACCTTGAAACCGACAGATGGTCACACACAGGGTTCCCACACTCGACGAAAAAGTGCACATTTTTGACAAAATACAATTTTCCTGAAGAAATTCTTCCAGAAGCATACTGCCACAAAAAGAATAATTCTGTTTCAAAATAGTGAAATACATATTAAACAAACAGTTGTCTACAATTCTAATAATAAAGAGGAAAATACACAATTCCCAGAAATGAAATAAATGATTTCGCAACTTTTTGATTCAACCCAATGAAAATAAATTTTATTTTTTTGCACGTGTAGTTCTTTCTTATCCGTAGTTCTTCACAAATGGACAGATGACGGTATACTGTGGGAACCCTGTTAAAACAATACAAGCCTTCTGACTGCAATATTTACCAAACCAAATGGAGCAACTTTACCACAATGTAGAATGATCATGCTGTTTGTAGTAACCCATCTTTAATAGAAAATAAAAAAAATAAAAATAAATTATAACAAAAAAACAAAAAATAAATAAAAAAACATACAAAAAAAACCCCCACAATTGTATCAACCCATCTTAGTATAAACATGACCACTCTACAATTTACCACACTAATTATACTCTTTTTTTTTTTTCTCCAAATGATTATCAGGAAGCCACTGCATTGTTACCAAACTGTCTGGGTAATGCAAAGTTTCCCAAGCTGTCTGTTAATTTGCCTGTACCTCCTTCCCGGTCTGCCGATTCGCGCATGACGGGTGATGTCAGTGTAATAATACATGATGTCTTTGGTTCCTTGTCACTCGTCACTATGATAGCAGCTTCTTCCACGCAGCGTCGGATTTCGTACTTGTCCTCTGAGGTAGCCTGCGAATATAAAACAACAAAATTTATAACATCAAAATTATAAAACTATGGGTCTAACTCAATCTAATTAAAATTAGCTCTACTGGTCTACCAGTAGATCTAACAGCATTGCGTAGACTCCCATGTCCAGGTGACATTTCATCTATAAATAACAATTTAAATATCGACCAATTACACTTCGCCTTTATATAGTGTTATTCGGGAGCATACACATTCTAAAAATATCGGGCGAGACTATTTATGCAATAGGCGAACTTGTTGTCAATTTCAACATTGAAAAAACAGAGGCAAAAGTGCAGTAATAAACTCTGGATTGTATACTTATATAAACAAATTTTATGGCTATACCATCACGTTATTTCATGTTTTAACCAGTGTTTCACAAAAGGTAAATCAAACGCTGTGATATATTACATGATACTATATCCCGTCTGTGGGAAATGCCTATGAGGAACTCTGTGGTGACAGGTTTCTTCTCGAGGACTGCAGTTACGATGTGAGACACCTAATAGCTACTGATTTAAGATAAATTGAGTGCTTTTACATGGACTGCCACAATGAGTTCTATTTCACTGTTAACAAACTAAAGTTCAGTGAATTCAGTAGTGAACTGTCACCAGGAACGGTGACGTCAGTTGCTCAAATAGCCTACAGTAACAGGGCAATATATCCCATGTCAGACAGATGTCAACAAATATATTGGCAAGATTTAACTTGTTAATTGATAGATAAACAAAAAAGTATTATCTTGTAAAGGTGAAACGTTAACCAAACTGCTGTGCACATTAAACAGGTCAAGCTAGCTGTTATTGGGCAATTCCACTGTAACAGAATTACGAGTTGGAGAGATATTTCAGGCATTAAACTCAGCTAGTCCACATAAGAAAAATTATCATAATGATGTAACTATGTAATACACTAGTACTGCACTAGTGCTTGTCATGGGCAGAAGTGAGACTCCCTACTGCAAGGTGTAGTGCATGAGTACTTTATTAAAGTTTGGTAACGGAATTACGTAAAAACAGACACCATTTTTACAGGCACCGCAAAACATCAACAAACTCTGAAGTATGATGAAATAATTATTTATCTTCATGATGGAATGATGACCTAATGACTTGTGATTAACAAAATAGAAATTATATTACAAATTATCTTTTCATAATTTTGTTGTACAACATTGAATGCCGGTAACAGAATTACACAGTTCGGTAACGGAATTACCGCTCTGAATTTACTGTTGAAAAACAATATTTATTTACTTTAAATTTGAATTGCAAATATGTTGCATAATTTTATAAGTTAAATAATAATTCAGTATACTTGTTTTAAGCATTCATATTAATATTTCAAATGATAACTAGTTTCAATATCGGTAACATGTACACGTACATGTATATGAGTGGAGATTTAAACTAGCGCTAAACTGTGTACATATTACATAGTAAATGTTTAAAATGTTTGACAGCAATTGAAAAAAATTATTAAACAGTGACATTGTTAATAACAAAGAGAATTACACCAGGTCAAAGGAACACAGGCCAATTAAAATTGTATAGACAACAGTCAAACATCTAGATTGTATTACGATAAGTGAAAGATATTATGCCTAATAATAAAATTACTCATCTATCTGAGGTTATGGTAACATACATGACAACATTCAAAACACCAGTATTTTCTTCTTTGGCCAACCAAACATGCCATCTTTCCATTTTAAGAATTTTACTCAGATTAGATTTTCTTGTAAAGACAGGATTAACACTATAAACCGGTTGCTCTCTTTTTGCCCATTATATACATTTAAAAGCATAATGTTGGTAATTAGAATGATACTTTCCATTTTCTGGATATCCTGTAATTTAAATATAAATTATTAAATACATGTACAGTCAATAAATGCCTTTGGATAAAGTAACATTAAAGTTTGCTTCAAGTAGATATGTTATGTTACATTTCCACTTTCTGTCCCCTATATATGTTTAAAGATATATGTACAGGGCTTGAAATAGTGGCCTGTAAAAAGTGAAAAGAAGTCTATTTTTAAATCTTGCAAGTGAAATAACCATTCACCTGCTAAAATTAACTCAAAATCGCGTCATTTTTCAAAAAAACAGATGTACATACGATCATCTCATCTTCTATTTAGCTGAGGCCGAGCTCATAATTCTGTTACATTTTAATTTTATAATGCTCTAAATACACATCAGAGGTCCTAATTTTCCACACATTGTCCCAAACCCTACATTCATGTTGTGCTGTCTTATTTACAGCAGGCCATTTTTGTTTCAGAACAGGCCATATTTCTTGTTTTGGCCTGTTATTTAAAAAAAATAAAAATATTTTACTTCATATTTTGAGCCCCGATATAATTCTAGTAGGTTTCGATTATAACTTGAATTTTGTCATGGATATTGCAGATGTTTAGTCAGCATAATGAAGCTTTTAAGTAGTACTGTTTGGTTAAAGTTGATCAGATTTCCTTAATTTCTATATTGTTAATGGATGACATTTATATTTGCTATGGGTGTTCTACAAATGCATTTGGAGCCACTACTAGTACTATTACCATATGGATTTTTAAAAAAGATTTTGTATATCTTCCTATTGTTACATCACTTGATGTATTGGTGTATATGGATAGGAGTGTAGCATTTTAGTACTATGTAGGTTTATATTAAAGTGTTTCTTGACAATATATACCAAAGACGGTAACGGAATTACATACCTATGTTAACGGAATTACATATGTTTACAGCTATATAATTTTACTAATAATGTATGAATTTGAAAGTAAATGTGTCTGATTATGTTCATTAACATATACTCAGAGAATATGAGTTGATTCCTGGATTACATATAAATGAATAATACAGTCTAACTTTTTGTTTGTTTTCGGTAACGGAATTACAAACTGATTCTATGTTTTCTAATTTCCCCTAAATCTAAAAAAATAATTTTGTTAATTAAAATGGATTATGAAGTGTAATACTTTGTTAGTGGTAAAACAAAAACACTAATAAAAAGAATATTACCTTCAATTACATGGCTGCTGTACATAAATTCATAGTGTGTATTACGGAAGTGTCATATTTTTAGTGTGACGGTATCCTCATAAAATAGCTAAAGTCAAACACATCCATTTATTTTACAATATTTTACTTATCAGATTTGGATTCTCCAGACATTTTTACATTCAAAACAATCTTAATATATAAGGAATAACATGATTTGATTTTTTCACTCCATGTCCACTTTAGCGTGGAATTGCCCTATTGTGTTCTCTGATTGCCAACATTCCTATCGCAAGTGAACGAGACATTAAATTAGAATAGGTAAATAAGACAAACACAGTAATTGTAAACATAACTGGGGTTATACTTCAGTTATAGGGACTGGCAATTCACACCTTTTAATTTTATTAGCTTGTTTACATTTTACTACCACGTAACTTGTACAACCATTCAAAACACGCGTTTTATTAAGGTTGTTTCCCGTCCATAAAACTTGAAAGTGAAAAGAAAACAAAGTCTGTAGTGTGTGTATTATAATTGACAGGCTTTCAAGCAAGATTTTGTTAAGTTTTTTTTGGTGGGTTTTTTTTATTAAAGCCACTGGTTTTGCATTTGTCACTAGCCCAGTGTTAAAAAGCACCAGCCCCGGGCATTGGTCCAATGGATTTGTTGTACTGCAACATTTATTAGAATTTTTCCTACCTTTCGGCGACAGGATGCTGCCAAAATGTAGCAGAAAATTGTAACGATTGTGTTTTAACCTTTGAAACAAAGGAGAAAATTGTAACGATTGTGTTTGAAACATCGAAACATAAGAGAAAATTGTAAAAATTGTGTTTTAAACTTCGAAACATAGGAGAAAATTCTAACGATTGTGCTTTAAACTTTTCCTGTTACGGGAGTTTCGTCCAGTGTTTCCATAAACAGTTATACTATGAAAGTGTGAACTAACCAACTGTTTTCCCAGTCCATCAGCCACTCGTTCCAGCATGGTGCGGGTTGGTTTCTCCGAACACAGAACCACCAGGTGGACGTTTAGGTCCCCGTGCAGCAGCAAACCTTTGGCAAGGACTCCCACTCGCATCACACCTTTCAGCACTCGTGGGGCTGGAGGAGCCTCTTCCTTCTTCTTGGTTCTGTAGAAATAATGTGAAAAAATTATTCTGAAATAAGGTTCAAAACACACACACTGGTACTGCCCCCAGTTTCTCAGGGCTCTTACGGCCTGTGGCCAGGTCACCAAATGCGACAAACGTCTCGGTTGGGCGACTTAAATATTAAAACATAATGGCGTTAGTTGCCCAAATAATATTATTTGGACGATCTTCTTTAGAGCTATAACATATGAACCACTATTAATATTTGTATTGCATATATTTATTGCACATTAAAATCTTGCTCATGGTTCATGGTTCGCTTACCTTAATTTGCCAACATCCATTATTTTTTGGGCCACCATATTTTTTGTCGAGTTTCGAGCCCTGGTTTCTACTCAACTGGTGAGAGGGTTGGTTTCAACCCATGTATACTAGTGACAAGTTAAGAACCAGTATCAAATTTTACCTTGCTTTTATTAAAACAATTTTTAAATAAATACAGGGTTTGTAACACTGACAGGTAAAAAAAAGTAGGTTACAGACATGGTAAAAGTATTACTGATTACATGTACATCAGCCTATAAGTCACAGCTTGTTTGGTCAATAGTACAAAGCATATGGCAAATGCATAACAAAATCCAAAATTATTGGACTTTAAAAAAAAAAAAAAAATTGCCGACTAAGCGGGACTTCATGGTGCATGATGTAAAATTCCTTTTTTTATGTTAACACTTTTTGTTTTATGTTCTTTGACTCCGGTTTTATACCACCAAGACGTAAACAGAGTATTCTGGACTGTGATCGAGCTCTGCCAACGCTTAACAATGGTATATCCATGAGACAAGTAGCAAGAGCCATTCCGTCATCCATTAACTGCAAAGAGCGTTTTCATACCACCGACACAGCGAATGAGCTACCCCACTCCAGATGCAGTGTTCATATGGCCTTTAACTTCTTCGGAATGCAATTAATTAACCACTACAACTTACTGCTCATACTCCATTTTCATCCATTTCGTATTACTGGCACAAGAATCCTTACAGATAAATGCTAACTTACAAACTGAAGTTAAAAATAAAACAACCTCTTGTTCTCGTTCGGTTTCATATGCTCCCTAAACCCTGAGATGTGCTACATCAATGAACTGGATCGTCAGTTGGAGCTAACCAGGGCTGCCCCATAGCTTTTCTTTGATGCTCTTTTCTTCTGGCCAGATGTTTTGCCGTATGTTTTGGAGGAGAGGGCAGCTTTGAAGAACGTAAAATAAAACAAAACCCAGCACAGACTTACTCTTCTTTGACATCTTTGACTTCTGTCTCTTTCTTGACTTCCGCCGGTTTCTTCGGTTCAGCTTTGGCGGGAACCTTCGCCTTCACCTCCTTCTTGGCTGGCTCCGGTTTCTTCACGGGTTCGCTGGTTTTCGGAGCATCACTAAAACAAATACTGAGGTTTCAGTCTTTTCAAAACACTTTTTAATGACTTTATTACACTCGGCCATCGAGATTTGTAATGGCAAACAGCAGTGCCAGCCACAAAAAGCTTTTGCCTAATTTATTTGCAACAATATTTTTATCATTATCAGATGTTTCCTTTTGTTATTAATCATATAAAATTGCCGTAAAAAAAAAAAAAGATTACCAAATCTAATTAAGAAGCCTTTGGAAGTTTAATGCCAAATAAGATTGACAACATCTTTGTTTATTTCTTCCTTCAAGAAGCATGTTTAAAACACTTAATTCATAAACATGATATATTACATTTACCACAATACAAAACTATCTTATATACTGTACTGAAATAGACAAGGAAGGAAGGAAATGTTTTATTTAACGACGCACTCAATGCATTTTATTTACGGTTATATGTCGTCATACACAGACATTGAGAGAGGAAACCCGCTGTCACTACGTTATGGGCTACTCTTTTCGATTAGCAGCAACAGATCTTTTATATGCACCATCCCACAGACAGGATAGCACATACCACGGTCTTTGATGTACCAGTCGTGGTGCACTGGCTGGAGCGAGAAATAGCCCCATGGGCCCACTGACGGGGCTCGATCTCAAACCGACCACGCATCAAGTAACGGTGTTACCACTTAGCTATATCTCACCCTGAAACAAACAAAACTAAAAAGTAAACAACTGAAAATCTATACAAAATAAATAAGCCATAAGACTTTAGTAATATTCTCTAGCAGACATTCATGCCTTTGCTCTACCCAGCTATCACTGTCTTCCAAGTCACTGCAGGATAAACTGCATCTATATCGCCAGGGATGGGTCGTAGCTCAGTGATAAAGCACTTGCCTGATGTGTGCTCAGTTTAGGATCGATAACTGTCGGTGGGCCATCGGGCTATTTCTCGTCCACACCAGTGCATGAGTGGTATATAAAATTATTACCCATATGGGCTCAAATATACGGGGTAATATTTTTTCAATCTCTGCACAGTGTGCAGATTGCTTCTACAGCCACTGATTGGCTGGCTTAAAAATCACGATGTTTGGTTGGTTGCTTGTCATGGCTGGAACTTCACTTTCATTCATATAATGTTTCCATTCATGAGTCAGATTACACATACTTTATACGATATACAAAGATTTACAAAAACAAATGGACTCGCTTGTTTCGTAAACATAAAATGGTATATTTTCATAAGCATTAGCTTTAGTAATATATAAAAATAATTATTTTCAAATGCAAATACAGTCGTATTATTTTGTACTGTAAACATTTGGCTGTAAAAAGAACGCCGTTATGCTATGACGTCACTTACATTACGTCATGTAATGTGCGTAAGATTATATGACGTAATGGCTGATGGCTTTGTTGTAGACTGCAGAGGAATTTTTACATTAAAAATCAGTTAAAATTGACAATGGGTAATAAAGAGAATAACCAACTCGCTACGAGGAGTTACGAATTATCTGTCCCTCGTGAATGAATGTTGTAAAACCCTCGCCAAAGGCTCGGGTTTACAACATTCATTCACTCGGGACAGATAATTCATAATTCCTCGTAGCTCGTTAGTTATTCTCTAAATCCCTCGCTACTGTAGGTTCCCTCACTAAGACTGTCAGAACGTTTGACATCTAATAGCAGAAGATTAAAAAATTAATGTGCTCTAGTGGTGTCGTTAAACAAAATAAAACAAACGTTTATTGTCAGCATTCAGCTGCGACCACAACACATGTAACAGTCACTGTATGATAGTAAAACAATTTAAACACAAAATAAAATTACCTCTCCGCAAGAAAATCGGACACCAACTTCAGTCCTCGCTCACAAGACGATACAATGCTTTGAACAGCTTGTAGCTAAAAATAAAATCAACAAGCATTCTAAAGCATACTAAATCAATACATGTTCCATAAAAGGCCCAACAAATTTCCGTATCCCCTAAGTTCACAATGAAAGTGAAATCTGATCCGTAACAGTACATGATACAGCTAGACACAAAATATCAACTCAATATCGGAGTCAGTGCATAGATCATAATTCTGTGAAAAAGGTAAATCGCTATAACGTTTTAACATGATGTAAACTCTTTTTTTTGTAAGTTATAAACCATTAATGTTGCTGATGTGTAAAGTGGCATAATTACTATTTAATGATAAAAACTTAAAATCACTGAACTATTTAAATTACGTAGGCATTTATTTGAACTCCAGAGGCCTAATTCACAACTCTCTTAGGCTCTGTGAGACAACAAAGCATCCTCTTTGCAAGTCTTTTAGCATTGCACTGCGGGAGTTTAGTGAATTAGGCCCCTGATGTAGGTTGTCAACCTCTGCTTATATTAAATTTTTAATTGACGTAGTGTTTAAATGATGTTAAAGGAAATACTGTAAATCATGTAATTAATACGTCATATTACTGCGTCCGTACACGAGTGAACAAAAATGCGTATTTTTATTAATGCGTCGGGCAAAAGTCCACATCACATATAAACCACAGTTGTGTTGTTATTATATTGTTTGGGCTTCATCTTTTATGTTAAAAAAAAAGAAAGAAATGTTTTATTTAACGACGCACTCAACACATTTTATTTACAGTTATATGGTGTCAGACATATGGTTAAGGACCACAGATTTTTAGAGGAAACCCGCTGTCGCCACTACATGGGCTACTCTTACGATTAGCAGCAAGGGATCTTTTATTTGCACTTCCCACAGGCAGGACAGCACAAACCATGGCCTTTGTTGAACCAGTTATGGATCACTGGTCGGTGCAAGTGGTTTACACCTACCCATTGAGCCTTGCGGAGCACTCACTCAGGGTTTGGCGTCGGTATCTGGATTAAAAATCCCATGCCTCGACTGGGATCCGAACCCAGTACCTACCAGCCTGTAGACCGATGGCCTACCACGACGCCGGTTTTATTATGTTAAAAGAAGTCAGTAGTTGTTTTTACAGCTACTACATAACCTAAAGCTAACCGCATGGTGGATCGACCAGGAAGCCCTAATTACTTAAAGTAGAGTAATTAGTACAACTACACCTTATTGTTAACGGTATGCCTCACACTTTTGTGTGGTGATTGCTTCTAATTAATCCACCAGTAGGAATAAAAGGTACACGGGTCGCTATTACAGGGCACAATATTTCACGCGAACGCAGACGTATTATTCTAACAAATGTTTTAGACTGATTTTATACACTTGATGCGCAGCACAGGAACAGACGTTAACAAATGCGATATATTGCAACAGTGACAACTTGCGACCAGTCTAAATTAAATGCCATGTATAGAGTCGAGCCAAATGGTTTGAAGAAATACGCACAGATTGTTGGTTACGGTTATATAATTTTCTACTGTTTAATTTTTAAAGAAATATATTTAGTAATAAAATTTGTTGATTATAATTTTACAAATGTTCAAAACAGTTTAAATGTATACAGTAATCCAGAAGTGTAAGAAAATTTCAAAAATACTCACATCGCAAAATGAGCTTTTTAAAAACAAAACATTTGGAACATCATTGTATTATATAACCGCTATGATATTCCAGGAAAGTGAAACTAGAATGGCAACATCGAAACGAAAGATTCTTGAAGTATTTACAAAAAGACGTTTAACAAAAATAGTTTTTGTATTTTGTTTCATCTTTATACAGTCGAACTTCGTTAACTCGAAGTTGAAGGGGACGACGAAATAGTTCGAGTTTCAGGGAGTTCGAGTTTTCGAAATTCGTACAGCAGACCCCCAAAGTGAAACTGCATTGTAGTATTATCCGTTGATATCGGAAGACACGTTTGCTGCTCCATCCCCGTCCCCAACACACAGATGTTAGCACATTCCTTCTGTGTATATGATAAAACTAAGTAAATATTAACAGAAACGAGATAAATCCGATCAATTTGACGTACATGTACATCTCTATGTACTTTTATTGCATTTATTAATAAATTAAAATACTGGATGTCGATTAGCACTAAGTACGTTTGTTTACCAAATAAAAAATACACAATATAAATAGCAAAATTATTGTAAATCACAAAAATCATTTGTATGTATGTATATCCACCTGTGTATTACCTGTATAAATATATCTGAAAATACATGCATATTACACACGTCTCGATGTCTTTTACCGTTAATTTTCTCTTCACACCCTTTCTTTCTGTCTCCAATCTGGCTATCCCCCCCATTTCTGGGCCCTTCGCCAAAATTACTTGGACGACAAGAAAGCGTGACTATTAACCAATCTGGCTACCCCCCCTGTTGCCGGGTCCTTCCCCAGATTGCTCGATCTCTGATGTATCAGTTTCTAACATAACTAAATGACTAGTAATGAATCATTTTGAATTCACACTTAAATAGCAAATAACAAATTTGACACAATTCACTCGTTTAAGAGAGAAAAAAAATAGCAGCGTTAATTGTTATTACAACAGTTCTTTGAAGATTACAAGACTATCCGTACTTTGTGTAATGAGGCCCGCTGCCGTGTACAAACACCGACAACCAAATGCAGGCATGTAGGATCATTTCGTTCGGCATAGTCGGCGATCTATTATTCTGTAATTACCACGTGTATCATCGATAGCCGAGACCAGTCGGGGCAATCACGCTTGGCTTGGGTGACAATTGATTTTTCTTTAAAGTATTACTGGTACAGTTAAAAGGCTCAGTTACTCCACAAACTTTGAGTTTTGGAAGTGCAATATCCCTTAATTTTTTATGGTGGGACCAAAATATTACTTTGAGATAGAGTTTGAGTGTTCAAAGTCTGTTATTACTAGTTTGTATAGCAGTTCGGCCGGGACCGCCGTTTCACTTCGAGAGATCGATGTTTTTGAAAGATCGAAGTTTGAGTTATCGAAGGTCGACTGCATTATAAAAGTTTAATTTTATTTAGAAGTATTATAGTAAAATCCTGCACATTTTTTGTATTGGGAATGAGACTAAACAAAATGCGTCAAGTTATTATTGCGTCGATGAGTTCACCGCATTTTTCGCATTAATTACTTTCTCGCATTAATTTCATGATTTACAGTATTAAAACTTGTAAAACAAACTTCATTTATTTACCTCGGCTTCTGTTGGGTAAATACTTGTGTGTTTAGCCATCACATGACGATCATCCGATGTGTCAGGCCTTCGCATCTGCAAAAAGATAACAGTAGCACCCACAAAAATTATAAATAATCTATTAACAAAAAAATAATAAACAAAAATTAAATTAATAATTTGCCATGGCAATTATAGAGATAAATATTTTTTAACAGCATATTTTGACATTTAACATTAAAATCAAATTTGCTTTTCGCAGATACTGCTAAAATGTTCAAGGAACTCTCCACTACAAAACTCTTGAAAAATGGCAGAGCTTTTAAACCCAATGATCTGAGCTGCTATGGATGTCAGTGGGGATGGGAAGAAAAAAACTGTGTGCTTTACTTACCATTGGCCCTGGTCCCATGGGTCCGGGGAAGCGTGGCGGCATCATGCCCGGTGGTCCGCCCATTCTGTGCCACTCGAAGTACTCCATCATCTCATACCGACGCTGGTGTTCCCAGTACATCTCCTCCTCCATCCTGCAGCATCACAAACAAGCATTCACTCTCACAGTACTGCTCAAGCAATACACGTCCCCTACCAGGCACAACTAATTTTCTTATGTCCTAAGTTCAAAGGCCATAACTCTATGCAAAACGGGTAAATTGCCATGGAAGTCAAACATGATCTGTAACTACACATGATATCGCTATATACAAAATATTAGCTTTGTATCCATATGATGGACAGACAGCCATCTGGATACACGGACAGACTAAAACCTATAGTCCCCTCCGGATGCAACTGGACTGGTTAGGAACTAACAAGTACATTAACATAACTTATTCCAAAAATAATTAACAGTAATTAGAATTACTCCTAAGAAATATACCTCCTCCTTCCAACCAAATTCAACTGACTGCTTCGTTTCTTTAAACTCGAAACTTGTAAAACATAATCGAACCCATCTCACAAACATGGGCAAAAAAAATAATCTAATACAATCTCTCTACATTTTATTTCAAGTTATGAAAGCTTAAAAAATTGGCAAACACTGACTAGGACAATTGTTTTGTTAAAACAAACAAGTTAGTTGGCATTCATTTTTAATTGTATAGAAACGTCTTGAATACTCAAACTAGTGCGATGTGTGTCATACTAAACCCATACATTGTGTTACAAAAGTGCCCATGCATGGTTTAAGCTGTCGCTCATCGAATATAAATTAAAGATGAATTTGACCAAATATATATCTTTATAGATGTAGCCATTTTTGCTGTTTGGCAAAATGAAAACTTTAATTTGGCTACTGATTTTTTTTATAGCAAATTTGCCAAACTGATTCTATTTTATGGGCTTCAGCCTAAACCCTTCCCATGATTATGTGGCACATAATCATCCAATTTCTCGGTTACCAAATTTTTGACCCCTCACCTCATCTCATCTCTCCATCGTTCCTCCTGTACTCTGCGCTGCCAGAACTCTTCCTTCTGGGCCTGGCGTCTCAATTTCTCCTCCTGCACCTTGCGGGCGCGAATACTCGGCTTCACCTCTACCAACAGATTGGGATCCACCTTTTTCTGCAATCAAAGTTAAAAGTTCATTTTAAAAATATATATATATATATCTCCAGTTGAATCCTGTTGGCTCGAACCCCATTGGTGCTCGAGAAAGTGTTCTGACCCATCGGCAATCTAATTAAAATTAGCTCCACTATTACATGTGGATCTAACAGCAGCCCGTTGGAGCTCATGTCCAGTTGACCTTTCATTCGACCAATCAAAACCTTACTTGCAAAATCATGCCAGTGATTTGAAAACATTCGGGATTATGTCGAGGGTATACGAAATGATACGGGTGAATTACAAAGTATGCCGGAAACTAATTTCAATATAAAAAAAAATTCAAGACGAAAAAAACAACCCATGATGGTATAGCCATAAAATCTGTTTATACTAGTATACAATCCAGAGTTTATTACTGCACTTTCCCTCCTGTTTTTTTAATGTTGAAATAGACCAACAAGTTCGCCTATTGCATAAATAGTCTCGCCCGATATTTTTAGAATTTGTATGCTCCTGAATAACGCTATAAACGGCGAAGTGTAAATGGTCGACATTTGAATTGTTATTTATAGATGAAATGTCACCTGGATATGGGAGTCCACACAATGCTGTTAGATCTACCAGGGTAGACCCAGTAGAGCTAATTTTAATCAGACTGACCCATCGGGTAGTTTGATCTAACCGTTAGGTCAAAAACTAGTGAGTGTAACTCGGGATTTCGCTTTTGGTTAGAGTGTTGTGTTGTATTCGACCCTTCCATGTTTGACCTAACGGGATTCTATTGTATATAACAATCTGCCATAATTTCTTTTTTTATATATTCATCCGAGGTGAAAGAACAATGGGGTGTCATCTTATTGAACCTTTTTTTTGGTGTAATAGTTTTTAAAGACAGACTCGCCAAAGCAGGGCTAGCTCTTTATTTTGATTTGGCGAAAACATTTCATGTAATAATTGGCATTTTGTTGAAAAATAACAGTGGATTTTGCAGATTTGAAGATAATTTGGCAAATTGTTTTGCTCACAACTAGTCCTTCTTGTACCTAAGGAATGAATGTGGGAATGTTTAACACTCCAGCACAAATATGCACATCAGGTGTCAAACCAGCATGCTAATAAATTGCGGAATTAAAAATATTCACGGGCTATATTTGTGTTGTAGTGCAAACCAACAAAAAACAAACCTTGTACTGAAGCCTGTGCCGTCTTCCTTTCAGATGCATTTCCTTTGCATTAGGATCGTTGAATTTGCACTCGCAGAGTTTGCAGTTGAAACTCACAACCTTGCCAATCTCATTCTTTACCTCTTCAATATATTCATGTCCTACAAGAAAAACAGAAAAAAAGAGGGTTAAAATCCATCAACTTAAAATGCTCACACCTATGGTCTATTTACCTTGTTCCTTAAATATATATGCTAAGAGATACAAATACAAAGTACTAATAAAAATGCTTCCTCAGCTTGCAACAAGATTTACAATATTTTCTTAAATTAAAGAAATAGTTGGAGCCTCACCTACCAAAATATATTCCATAAACAAATCAATAATCATTGCAATGAGTAAAAAAAATAAGAAAACATTTAAACAGCATTTAGTTTTTTCACTACAGCTTCGGATCAAAGCCATTTGTGGTAATAATCGGTAAGAATCATGTCCAAAATATTTTAACACTTTCTCTTCACTGCCAATTAGGCATCTACTGTATCGTAATTATAAGACAAGTTTGCTCTTAACGTGCTTCGTTTATTATCTTAGTGGTAATCAATAAAGTCGTACAAACTTACCAACAGGAGCAACGTCTTTTTCTCCAAGGATGTTGAACTTGTCGCCATCATCTGACATTGCTTTCTCTGAATGAATAAAAGATGAACAAATAAAATTTAAGTATGGTTTGGTAACTACCATCAACTGTGATCATTAGTTATCATCAGTTTGCACTATCTATCAACTTTCAATCATACAATTTAAAATTATATAAACATAAAGAACATTTGAATTATTAGGACAATGCACCCGTGTTCTATTTATTCAGAATACATTTTTCTTTAAGTACATTGAAAACAAACCGACAGCATATTTACATCAATTATACCATTTAACCGGTAGGAATAATTACAATAAACATATACTGCCGAAAACTGATCATGGATTTTCATAATCAATCATCACATCTGTACACCCCAACCAATCAATTTTCTATTATAATTGTACTGCAATTAACACCTTGTTTTCCATTTCAAACCATTCAGAATTATTTCCCTTGCATTTAACGCCTCAGTATTAAGAAGCTGACAATTCTCATTTCAAAAGAGAAACATTGATTTCAATAAAGAGAAATCCACTCTATACCTGGAGAATATTACGTACAATGCATGGGTAATAACAGGGCTTCTAGACGTGTTATAAAAATCCACTCTATACCTGGAGAATATTACGTACAATGCATGGGTAATAACAGGGCTTCTAGACGTGTTATAAAAATCCACTCTATACCTGGAGAATATTACGTACAATGCATGGGTAATAACAGGGCTTCTAGACGTGTTATAAAAATCCACTCTATACCTGGAGAATATTACGTACAATGCATGGGTAATAACAGGGCTTCTAGACGTGTTATAAAAATCCACTCTATACCTGGAGAATATTACGTACAATGCATGGGTAATAACAGGGCTTCTAGAGGTGTTATAAAAATCCACTCTATACCTGGAGAATATTACGTACAATGCATGGGTAATAACAGGGCTTCTAGACGTGTTATAAAAATCCACTCTATACCTGGAGAATATTACGTACAATGCATGGGTAATAACAGGGCTTCTAGACGTGTTATAAAAATCCACTCTATACCTGGAGAATATTACGTACAATGCATGGGTAATAACAGGGCTTCTAGACGTGTTATAAAAATCCACTAACAATGGGATCAGTGATTTACAAAATTCACTAGCCATGTTACACTAGCCCTACTGCAAGTAAATACAATTTTACTAATAGAAATAATCTGATACGTCATCTTAAGTCCTAAAGGAGGAGATAGAGCTTAAAAACCCTTAGATATGAGGGGAGGAAGGGACAAGATATTTTAACACATTTACCACATAGACTTAAATGCAGCATTTGACCAAAAAATAATTCACTAGCCATCGGGAATGGCAATGGTAGTTATTGACTAGCCCAACATTGAATATCACTAGCTATGGGAGTGGGACTACCAAAATTCAGAAGCCCTGAATAAAGTTAAAAACAGAAATATTTCCAGCAAGACAGACTTCTCTGTAATGTTTCGACTAATCATCGTAGGTCAACAAAAAATTGAATTATAGGAAAAGAAATCAGGTCTAAAAATCAAATGTTCTTACCCACAGACGTAATAGTAACAGCAGGAGTAGGATCAGTCTTCATTGGCTGAACTTTCACTTCTTCAGCTTTTGTGCCAGTTGTTTTCAGCTGTGTCCCACCTGGAAAACCCCCCAAAATACACCCACTACATTAGCAGTGACAGGTATCTCGTTAAACTGACTTGGACACATTTAAAAGTTTGTTTCATTTAACGACACCACTAGAGAACATTGATTTATTAATCGGCTGTTCGATGTGTCTTCAACGGAAACTTGCTACATTTTTCCATAAGCAACAAGACATCTCAAATATTCACTTTCCCAGACAGGACAGTACACACTATGATGTTTGATATATTAGTCATGGGGCACTGGTTGGGATGGGAAAAACATTACACAATCATGGACCTATATAATAATAGCAAATGGGTAATATATCAATGGATATGTAAAAGAAACTAGACTGAGATTGTTTGTCAGAAACTGGGTATTTTTCCAAATGCATCTTTAACACCTTTAAACAGTCAGGGCTCACACTGTCGGTAGCCAAATTAGCCCTTGGCTAATTTTTACAAAAAATGGCTAATAAAATTTGCAAGTGGCTAAAATTTTGGCTAAGCCATTTTCTGTCTTCTGATGTCAACAAACTGTTACATAATCTGACACTCTAACATAATAAAATACCAAATATTCAATTAGTGTAGGCCTAATAGCGATATCGCGACCAGTAACAAGAAACGATGTCATCCAGAATACAGCGTGGGCCTAATGAAGTTAGCTTATTTTAATAATCACGGTTATTAATTTTAACGGCATGCATTCAACATGTATAAAATCAAAGTTTGTAACGTGTTATTTCAACTTTGTAAAGTCTTTGAACCAAAGTAATAAAAACAGACCTACAATGCGTGTCAATTTGAATACACATGCCAGTTCAGGGCCGAAAGACATGAAGGCTATCCAAAGGTTCAGCCAGACCGAGCGAAAAGAAAACGTTTGCTAGACTGGTTTGTGCGCTTCACGTTAAACCAAATGGACACGACAGACACCAATCAAATAGTTCGCGAACATTAGGAAGAACGTTCATTGGCTGAACTGAGGAAAGCTCTCGGCACAAATACGTCGGGCTTCAGTCCAAGTGTCAAGAGACATTGTTGCGGACATTAAACAATACGATTACAAAGGAGTAAATCTTAGATGTAAATTTGTAGAAAAACAATAGTTGTTCGCAGCAATGAATACCTAACTGCAGTTTCGGTTATTTCTTTGTCTTTGTTAATTTTGTACCCATGGTAGAGAGCACCCATGCAGATCGCGGGAAATGAATATGAGGTATTTATACAAATTGCAGTTAAACGTACACTGAATAAAATTAGTTTACAATAATCATATTTGTTAGATATAGATTTGTATTATTATTTTTTTAATAAATGGAATATATACGTCAGCATTCTTAGCCTAGGTATTTTACAAGCAACAACATGGCGCAAATTATGAAATTGTTAGGGTGGGGAATTGATGTGTCACTTTTAAAAACAAAAATGCAATTCAACCTAACATAAAGATAGCTATTTCAAGAAATAATGAGCTCTATATTAAAAAAAAAAACACCTCTCAAGTTTTTTATTTGGGGAAAAAAAGGAAGAAAGAAAAAACCAACACCCTCCATAAACATTCTACAAGAATATTACTCACCAACAAAAGTTATCTTCGGAGCTGCCAAAACCTTTTTGACCCCTGCCACGACAGGTGGCTTCACAACTTTGGCAGACGTGACCGAGGTTCCAGTGGTCACTTTAGCCGTGGTAGTTGTAGATGCGCTGGAGTTGGCTACAATCACAGGGTCCGTTGATGGTATCGGTTTGCCCAATTTTGTATGTAGCTTCATCACCTGAACAGATTGTAAAGTAGTTAAATGACACACAATGCACAATTCTTAAATGTTTCTAAAAGTAAAGTCTGAAAGTAGAAGGCTGCTTTAATTAATGATGGATTGTGCAACCAATTAGCTACAACCATTTTCCCACTTATGCTATTTAGACATTGAGTCTGTGATGAAATGTGGACGCAAAATGCTCTATCCTATGAATTGAAGGAAGAAAGAAATGTTTTATTTAACGACGCACTCAACACATTTTATTTATGGTTATATGGCGTTGGACATATGGTTAAGGACCACACAGATATTGAGAGAGTAAACTTGCTGTCGCCATTTCTTTTCGATTAGCAGCAAGGATTCTTTTATATGCACCATCCCACAGACTGGATAGTACATACCACGCCTTTGATATACCAGTCATGGTGCACTGGCTGGAACGACAAATAGCCCAATGGGCCCACCAATGGGGATCGATCCCAAACCAACTGCACATCAAGTGAGCGCTTTACCACTGGGCTACGTCCCACTGTCCAAGCTTGAAAACTCGCGATTCTGACCAGAAACCTTAATATCGAACCAATGGGATTCAAGAGCCTCGCACAAAACCAGAAAATATTTTGTTTCCAAAATTTGATTAATGACAGTTGGTAATCCGATTTTAAATTTATTAGCAACTTTTTTTTTTTAAACATTTGGCCTCCAAATTACACAGAAACAACTGCATCCGGTAGGCATAGCATGTCAGCTGAATCACGGAACAGAAAGAATGTTACATGGAAACGGAAGCAAAGTAGTGTTTGGTCTCCAAGTTACACATAAACAACTGTTTCCGATAGGCATAGCATGTTTGTTGAATCAAGGAACTGAAAGCTGATTACACGGAAACTGAAAGCTGATTACACGGAAACTGAAGCAAAGCTGTGTTTTCCACAAAATGTTAAAGTCCTAGGTCTGAAATGTGTCTAGCAGTTCTCTGAAATTGTATCTTGCATACAACAGTGTGCATTAGAATCTACAAATAAATATACGCCAACCTTTGTGTGCTTGGCTCCTCTGATGTGAGCGGCGTAGGCGTCGGCGCCGGTGCATGTGACATCGCAGAGTTCACACCGCAGCTGGTTATGGCCACCTCGTGCTGCAGGGGCCGCCACTCCTTTAGTGGCCTGTTCTTTCTTCTTGTGCTTCTGGCCTTCCAGATGTTCACGGTACGTCTGACAACACAACAAAAAGATAAGAGTTTTAATACAAATCAAAACATGTCTACAACCCCACAAAAGCAAATCAAGGTGTTGGTAAATTGGTTTCCATCAGAAGTTGTATAAAAACAAAAGAAATGTTTTGCAACTTGGCATACTTTAATACCAGTCTTTGCCAGTCACTCCTGCTCCACCAACAATCGCAATAACCCATTGTCAGCGTAACCTGTTAGTAAATAAGATGGTATTTCTAAGTTGGTTACGTGGTACTTCTCAGTTGGTTAAAACTCAAAGAATTTTTAAATCTAACTAGAAGGCACAATACGAATGGAATATACTAAATGACATAAAAATTGATAGTGCTAAACACCATCATAGCATTCAGTTGAATCTAAAGTAATGTGAATGTTTCAAAAACTGCCTGCACTGAACGTTATGCCAACTTTTCTGTCTAGGAACCAGATGGCGCCTACTTCTATGTTTGATACAGATGGGATGAAATGTTTTAATCGCCAGATGAAAAAAATAGTCGCATACGAGAGGAAATTGGTTGCAATGCTCATGGGCTATATATGTTCATGTCATGTGATTGCGAGTGGTCGAAATTAATAATGTTTAAGACCAAAATTGTCTTTCGGTAAACTTCACTGCATAGAATAGTTTGTCGAAAAGGTATCTCATCAAAGAAAACCACAATGTACTCACCTGAGGTCCAGCGCAGCTGATCTTGCACACATCACAGTAGTGCAGCTGTGGCTGTTTCGGAGGGCCTTTGGGTTTTGGCTTGAACGGGCCACCTGGTTTTTTGGCAATCCACTGAGCTCCGGTTACTTTGGCAGCCTGCTGCTGCTGGTAGTAGGAAGTGGCCGCAGTGTACAGAGCTGTCTCGTATCCAGCTAAACACATAAGCGTTTACATGACAACATATTTTAAAACAATTATTAAAACAAAACACAGAATTAAACATGTCGCCAACTTATTCGATGTCGCCGACATTTGTATTCATAGACGTTCATGTCATTTACATGTTAAAAAGTGTTTTTTAAAATATAGAAATGCAAACATAATTAAACAAAACAAATGCACCAATATTTTTTTTTATTATTATTTTCCGCACGCACCGAAGATGCACATCCACAGGTGCAAGAATAAACCAAGTTCCAATGATGTAGGACTTATACTAAAAGTTGTTAGATACAGATTAAAAGTGAAACTTCAATGTTACGCTAAATGTAAAAGCTGTTGATGTTGTCGTTGCTGGAGAAATAAAGGTGAGCAAAAACAAACCCCACCCAGCTACTATAATTATTGACAATAGACAAAACAACAGTAGAGACCTGCTTGTGTAGTGGTCGTAGCCGTGTAGTTAGTCTGTGGGTAGGTCGTCACAGCCGGAGCAGCAGCGGTACCGTACACGTAGGTCGTCCCTGAGGTGGTCACCTGCAGAGCCTGAGCCTTAGGCTGAGTGGCCTGTCGCTGAGCTGTGTTGTATGCGGTGCCTGTGCTGTACACAGGCTTTGCTGAAACAGAAACCTCCCTTATAAACAGCATTCACTTTTTATTAGAGGCACCAATATTTCACATGAATTGACATTCTATTCGCATGTTCATTACCGTATATCTTCGCCTATAAGTCAAATTTTTTTCACCCACAAATTATTTTATAACTTGGGGGGTCGACTTATAAGAGGGTAAAAAAAATTCACCAAAAAATATTACTGTTTTGGGGATTATTTTACAAGTTTTATTGTTGAAGTATGCCATGTATTTATACTCAAATATGTTAATTTGACACATTTTTTTTTTATAACCTTTTTTTTTTGGCATTAAAACGGTTTTGGTTATGCGAAAAAGGCGTACGATCTCACTCACATGCCAAGACAACAGTCCACTTAGTTAAATTAACAGTCATCACCAATAGTAAAAATGTAAACAATACTAACTACCTGTTGCCGGAGTTTATTTTGAAATCTGGTCACTGGCATTAATGGTTGTTCAAACAATGTTTTGGCGGTGATTAACTTCATGAATATTACTGAGCTTCCCCTTAAAATAGACTGATCTCTGCAGTTCACTATCTAGAACAATAGGGACACACATCATTTGGTACAAAAACCAGTGTACTTTCCAGAGTTATCCTCCTTACATGTATTAATATGGCGGCAAAACGTGATACTTTGTTTTATCGTAGTGATCTGTTGTCAGTGTTTATAAATAAAGTTGTTGGCTGTGCACAAAACCATCTGTACAGTACTATACAGTAACAGTCAAACAGCTTTCACTCTCTACTAAGGGAATATTTCGTTTTGATGCTATGTAATAATGATAGTTTGATTGGAATAGTCTGATTATATTGCGATGTACAAAACGTGAAAACCGAAGTTTGTAAAATAATTTTCTTTTGTTCAAATATTATTGTTCTCATGTGCTGAAAATGAGAAATATTTCAATATTTATAAGTAGTTTTTCATGGGTCGACTTATAAACGGGTCAATAAAAAAATAAGTTTTCAGGGCTTGAAATTAGGGACTCGACTTATAGCCGAGATCAACTTACAGACGAAGATATACGGTACTCCAAACTAAAAATCACATATTAAAACTGCTTGAGGGGCTTTTATTGTAGGCATATAAAACTTAGGATGACCGGAAATTTATTCACACATTCCAAAAATTACAAGATGGTGTAGTCATTATTGGGCAACCTGCTAATAAAACGGAAACCACACTAATTTGGCTGGTAACAAAAAAACAAACAAAAATAAAAATGTAAACTCCCACATGGCAAAAGGTTTTATTAGACCACTAGATTGATGTGTACAACATTTTGTGAAGTTATCTTGAATAGTTCTGGAATTATGGTAATTTCATTGTTTCCATGGTAACAGATAAAACAATAATTAAAACTCCATCATGGCAAAAGGTACTATAAGACCACTAGATTAATGTGTTCAAAGTTTCATCAAGTTACCCTAACGGCTTTGTAGTTGTGCTGAGGCAACTGAATTTGGTCATACTGGCTAGTTGTTTTCAGTCACAAAAACAATATCGAAAAAGAAAACTCCCCCATAGAGAGAGGTATTACTGAACCACTCGACTGATGTGTACAACGTTATCTTGAACAGTTTTGGAGTTGTGCTCCTGAAACATTCACAGACAGACGGTGCCCATTTTAAAATCCCCTGCAAATAGTGTAAATAAATTTTTTAAAATACTATACCAGGCTCTGAAAATTACTAACTACTATTTTTTATTTTAAAAATAGTTACAGATAAAATAAAATATAGCATGGTGAACAGGAAGGCCATGGTGTTTCCGCAATTGAAATAGAACACATGAAAATTAAGATTACCCATCTTCTGAAGGACAAAATATGTCAGTATGCGAGAAAAGTTAACGTTTGAAGGGAAATACCAGATTGTGTGAACATGGACGGATATGTTCAGCATAAAAGATGTGCCTTTGAAAAGAATAATGATGGTAAGTCATACTTGCAGGGCGGGGAAACAACTTGGTTATAGAGTTGAGAACCTTGTATATGAATGACACTAAACCTTGTATATGAATGACACTAAGCACCATTAAATGAAAATCAGATATTTGTACCTGCTTGATAATGCGTTTCTGCCGCTGTATACGCTGTAGCCTGTGCTGGTTGATAATACGTTTTGGTCTGGTCATACGTCACAGCCGGCTGAAAAAAGAATCATACATTATGCATGGACAGAAAGTTCTAGCTCTGACATTGAAAACTTGCAGTACACCAGCTATTTTCAAACAAAATATCAACCACTACATGATAACATCTTGCAAAATTAAAATTAAATTATCTATTGGCAAATGCCGGAGCTTGCCCCTAGATCATCATAAGAGATGAATTCCCATAGCAATTGTTGACACCATCTACAGAATATATCATTTACAGGTTTTTTTTGTTACAAAGTAGGCACCTTCCAAAAATAATGCAATTACTCTAAAATAGTCAAATATTTTTAATACGTAAGTAACTGGTGCGGCATTTTAATAAACACATTTTATAACCCTGATAATGATTTACATACCAGACATATTTTCCGGGCTTGAACTTAGGTATTACTTACGTACTGCAATTTTAAAATGTTTTTGCTGTGGGCATTACTGATGCCTATTTTAAGCATGCCTATGGCTATTTTAAACCAGTAAGTTTTGAAACAAATATATACAAAAAAGTCCCTTCAACAAATGGTCATAACTTTTTATTCATCGTCAAAATACTGCCATCTGTCAATCAGTTCTAGATGCACTTTTATGGATTTGCTCTTGCACAAGACCACGGGCCTGATTCACTAAACTCTCACAACTTTGCTATCTCGCAGTGCAATGCTAAAAGACTTGCGAAGAGGATGCTTTGTTGTCTAGCAGAGCCTAAGAGACCTTTGTGAATTAGGCCTCATGTCTGTATCATTACAAAATGCAATTTCATATTTTTTTATTTTTCAAACAAAATTTGAAGTTTACACATTTTGTCACGGTTCTTGCAGCATCAGAATATCAAATAATTTCAAGTAATTGAAAATATACATTCTGTAGGTTGGTGTAACAAGAATTAAAAATTAGAAATAATTAAATAATTTATACATCAGTGTTCGAGATTAAAATTTTGGGGCAGTATCCCAGTTGGATACTAACATTTCAAAATCTGGTATCCCACCTGAGAATTTAGTATCATATGGTATCCGGGTGGGATACTGGGTTCTTTAAGTCTGGTATCCAAAATTAAATTCTGGTATCCCCGGAATATCGGGATACCGTTAATCTCGAACACTGTACATAGATTAATACTTACCGTAACGGCAACTTGTGTTCTTGTGGCGTAAGCATACTGCGGCGTGGCATGAGCTGCTGGGTAAGCCTCGTAGGTAAGTCCTGCCCGAGGTGTAGCAGTGGCATATGCCGCTTGAGGAGCAGCTGCTACATATGCCGCCTGAGCTGCAGGGTACGCTGCCGTTGGTTGAGCGGGACTCGCAGCAGGATATACGAAGTGAGCCATCGTCGCAACTTGCTAAATAAATAACAAGTTCACTTCTTAAACAGGGCATAAAATTTGAATTCTTTAGACAACCAATATGTCGTTCATGTGGTTTTACTGTTTACAAGAACGATTTTCTTCAGTAGTTCAGATACAACTGAAAAGGTTAACGGGCAACGATATTCAAATGAGCAATTTTCGTAGCTTTTCTCTTATCATAAATATGAAAATATACTTTTTGTGTGTTAGGACTAACTCAAAAAGCTACCAGGCGAAAATAAAAATCATGTGTTTGTGCTAACCTGACCAACCCACGAAAACCAATTTTAAAACCTTGATATAATTTAACCAAAATTTATTAACGTTAGTTCTGATTCATTAGAAATTCTGTAAAATGCTATTCATAGTAATGAGAACATCATTTTCCAGCAACAGTGGCATGAGTTTGCGCACACCACGTTGCATGTTCGTAATACATAGTACATCCAAAATGGGCTTTAAACAAACTAAATCTACCGGTAGCAGTACAGGTACCTTCGATTGAGCCAGACGAGGCTATGTACGGGTATGATTTGACAGTAAAAAAATATTAACGATCACAGTGTTCTCGCTGGAAAAAAATTAAAGGAGGGAGGCCACTTGGCAAACAGCAAAAAGAGGGGGTGGGGGAGGGAGAGTTTGGTTACCAAATTGTTGTGTGTTGGTAGACTTGTGAAAAGACATACTCCTTATTTTGGCTACAAATAAGTGCAAAAAGATTTATAAATACGAAATACAAGCAGACTCGTCTTTTAAATGAACCGAAGATATCGGTCTGACATTCACGGACAGTTCTGGTTTTGTTGAACCAATGAAAGTTTTAATATTATTTTTTTTAATAAAGATTTCAAGATATACAAAAAACAATAAAGATTTTTGTCATTTCCATATTCATCAAATGAATCGATCGCTGTAATAAAATATTATCACCAGCTGATAAAAAAAAACAGGGGACAATATTTCGAAATCTGAGGTAACCGGAAGTTGGTTCACATGGTTTTTACCTAGGTAACCAATTGTTCGGTTATGTGAATTATATTTGCATAACCCATGGGTTATCTGATCTGTTAGCTCAAAATTACGTTGAAATTATATTTTAAATACATGGTTTTTATTTGAAACAAAGTTAAAACAAATACAAAAGAAAAAATTTTTACAAAAAAAAAAAAAAATGTCTTTAATGCTTGCTAAAGTTAACAATATTATAAAAGAACTGAATATTAGCCCCAGTACTGAAACAAAATACAGGGGCGTAGCCAGAAATTTTCTTAGAATTATGCACGCCAAATTTTGAAACTCAGGACGCCTGTAGATGCATTTTTTAAAATCTTTTTTCGAGTCAATTTTAAGAGGATATTTTATAGAATAATTACAGACAGCCTCGACCTATTCCCGGATTTTGTTTTTGCATTACGCACAAGCGTACTGTGATTAATGGGCGCTACGCCTTTGAAATAGATAAATACTCATTTGTAGGGATTCCTTTTTGCGATTTGCTGTGGCTATGCTACTTTCACTTCATACTACAGTGACATTCCAAATGGGTTTTTTCAAAGCTCATTGTGCGATGTTAGTATTTTTCAATTTTTGTGACACTTTTGGATTCCTGTTTACGTTAAAACTGTTTTTAACATATATATGTAAAATTATAGCCAATCCAATAGTATGTCTACATATATTCATTTAGAGATAAAATAGCAGCAGAAAATTTAGCCGTCCAAAGCGGTCCGAGCACATTTCTTTAAAACTGTTTTAAAACTGTAGACTGGTCGCAAGTCACAACTGTTGCAATATAACGTTGTTTACTGGTTTGTTGCGCATCAAGTATCTAATAATCAGTCTAAGACATTTGTCGGAATACCAGTAGTATGTCTGCATGAATAAACTTCCTGTAATCGTGAAGTTTGCAAGTTTTAATTTTGGAACTTTTACAGGTCATGACGTAACCAATTTGCGGTTCGCGTAAATTTAATTTTGCGTAACCGACACGCGAACAGAATGGCGGTTCGCATGAAATATTGTACCCTGTAAAAAAATAGTTTCATTTTTGTAAAGGCAGTGTATATATTATTTGGCTCGGAATACCAGTCGTATGTCTGCATGAATAAACTTCTGTAATCGTGAAGTTTGCAAGTTTTAATTTCTGAACATTTACAAGGTCATGACGTAACCGATTTGCGGTTCGCGTAAATTTTATTTTGCGTAACCGACACGCGAACAGAACGGCGGTTCGCATGAAATATTGTGCCCTGTAAAAAGTAGTTTTATTTTTGTAAAGGCAGTGTATATATTATTTGGCACTCAAGATAAATTATTTTAATGATAAACACTACCATTTCTGTTGTTTTGATAAGCGTTCATATCCCCCAAAAATTAAAAGTTTACAATATTTTATAAATAAGTGCTGAATAAACAGAATGACAGAAAGTAAAAATCATCAGTTACAACTAATTATATCTGCAACGGAGGACAAAATATCAGACGATAGTGGAAACAAAAGACAAAATGACCGTTCTGATCACGAGACAAATTTGGCGCCAAATAAGTGGTGTTTTCAATCAGAGATTGCTGAACCAGTAAAAAATAAAAATGTTTTCATTGCTCAAATAAAATATAACTTTTATTGTGTCTGTTAAACATACAAATGGATACAGATATGGGACAAAATAGAGGCTGTTAAAAATACTGTTAAATTATGTTACGGTAACTGTCGTAAATATTTGGTTACGGTAACTGTCGTAAATATTTCGTCAATTGCTTTTTCGTACACAACGCAGCTTGTTTCCTTTGATGTCCAGTGTGCAGACTGATCGTTGTTTTTTTGTGTGGAAAAAAAGTGTGCATTTGGAAATAGCGGAGACAGGTGCTGGAAAATAAAGAGGGGCGCACAACGTGAAAGGAGGGCGGCAAAATGGAATATCGGGGCAGGCCGCCCCGCTTAAATGGAGCAGCGAGAACACTGGATCATTTTGTCCAAGACTAGGTAGTCACTAGAATGACATCGTGTTTGCTATTAATAGACCCGATTCGGCCCGAAAGAAGCTATACATGTGTCAAACTCTGCAGAGAATCTGTAATCGGCCAAATTATTCTGATTGGCTTGGAATAGTGGTGAGAGATTTTTCACGACACATGTCTATAATTTATTTAACATTTTGTTTTTATCAGTGTCATTAAATTGCATCGGTATATAATATAATATTCTAAGAAACTACCAATAAATGTTCTGCAGTGTACTTCAAGCGCCGAATATCGTGACATCAGCATGTTGAGATTTCAGCAAACTACGGTAAACATGTCAGTGACATGCTAATGCAGGTAGCATTTTATAACAAAAGTACATGGATACATTGCATCTTTCTCACATAGGCAATGTAGGTTTATTGTCTTCCAAAAACAGTGATATATTTTGGTAAAGATTTTCTGATCAACGATTACAGCTTTTGCATGAACGATTCATCGTTTATGTTGATAACTGTTTTGCATACCTGACAGACAAATGACAAAATCGTTTGTGCCAAATTTTATGCCCTGCTTAAATTGGGATCAGTGGTATACCTTTACTGGTTAATCCATACATGTATTACTTTAGCTCAAGTACTCTACTGTTCGAGAGTTAGATGGACATTTGGACAGTTAGTGATTAATATGCAATTAAGAAAATGTCCACGGCCAAAAAACCCTGAATATATCAAAGACAAAAAATGGTCGTCGAGAATTCATGATTGCCGAGGTTGTATGTCAAATATATTTGTTATCAGCGATCATTAATGTAACATGGTATTTGATGTCTAGTTATTGTTGTATTACAGCGGGAATCTCTGCCTACCCAGTGAAAGGCAGCAATTGTGTGTTTTTGCTATAGTTTTTTCCAGGGCTGAGAAAGCGACTAATGTCCAAATGACCATCTAGCTCTCAAATGGCAGATAACTTGGGCTAGTATTACTTCAGTTTTCTTGCTCAGTGGACTAAATTAGCTGGCCAACTTTTACACACTGCTAGACAATATCGATCTAGCCCTGAATACTAGTCAATTTCTAAATATGCACGATGTCACAATTCATGTTTAACAACAACTGACGCCATAACTCTTGGTTTACAAAATGCTGTTGAATTAATTAATCCCCAAGTTGCCATTTCACACTATATCATGTTTTCAAACTTTAAATTAATATTCTTAATTTTATATTTATGGTTAAGTTGATACATTTTTATGTTGTTGCATAATGTGGACTATGTTTTTCCTGTGTATGATTAACTGAATTTGTATGTGAAATATTTATTAATTGTTATGAAATAAACAAACCGTAGCTTACAAAATTGTTTTGTTAGTAGTTAAATAGGCAAAGAAAAGAATCAATCACTGTTGTGAGGTGTAGGTACAGCAATTCCCACCCTCCTGACAAAAGGTTTTTGTAAGCCACAGTAAGGGCCTCAATAAAGATTATATTATTTATAAACCGGCACGAGTTCGACCCGTACCCCCTTTCAATGGTTAAAGCCGCACACCCTAGTTCCATCCAGCGAAAATAAATTATAATTTGGTTAATCTACAAACCTGTAACACACTTAGATCATGTTTTTATCAAATGGAGTGAAAAAGCAGGTTTTATATCGATAAATACCATAGGAATCCCCATGTCCCAATTGCTTGAAATAATTTTGAAAGTTTGTATTCTGACGTCACCGGTAGATGTCGCTCGAAGCACAACAATGCCTACGTCACGACAATTTTCACAGATTTGGGGTGTGTTCTTTTCACCTCTCCTGGACATGTTCCAACTGTTCTGTCCTGGTTGTATCCCCTCTCCAGATATCGTAGGACTTAGCAAAATTATTGGTTTTAAGGGTTTGTAACGTTTTGTATTGAGATACTTACTTGTCTGAACTTCATTGTTACTGAAAATATTCACGAACGGTGAAGAAAAATCTCACAAATGAACAACAACAAATCGGATGTTGATTGCGCGAACCGTGCACGAGAAAACAAACCGAACCAAAATAACGGTCACGTGGTATACCAACGTCTGTGACATTGAAATGGAAATATTTCGTCTAAAAATAGATTAGACGTTGTCTGCTCAATGGTTTTTTCTCAAAGATGCATCAGTTTTTCAGAAATACGAAAAATGCATTTTGTGGTATTACAAACACCAGGATTACCAAAAAACACTTCAGGTGAATGGAAATGTATATTCTAAATAATAAACGGTAAGTAAAGTGCAATTTTATTTGTGAAAAAATGGCTTTAATAGCGAAAAACAACTCCGTAATGGTTAACAACTAGCCGTAACTAGGGTGTGTCCCTTTAATGTTAGTCTTAGAGAATTTGATATAGAGGGGTACGGGTTGAACTCTTTCCAACAAACAGGCCTCACCAAAAACATGTGTCCCTCTATAATCTATTCAACAGAGGACAGGGAAAGATTTCTGAATATTGATGATTGTTACATTCAACATTGCTGCTTGCACCATGCTAATACTATCACTATACAAGTATCACTAACCCTAACACTGACTTTACTAAATGCTGGAACGATGGTAAGTCTTGCTACACTGATTATTGATGTATAAAATATTAAGACAGTATTATTGCATGGAAATCATAACAATGGCTTGAAAACAAAAGAAAAACCAGTGCACGCTTGGGTTGTGACGTCACGGCTGCCATCCGCCATGTTTGAAGCCTTTTCAATTCACGTTAATTATTTTTTAAAATTGCCTATAAATTCACAGACTAACTAACTACCATTTGCGTATTTAGTTACACGGTCTTATATATTATCTAAATGCACAAACAATAAATCAAAATATTGATGAGACGGGTAAATATTTGTGTAAATACCACTCGACAACAGCTAATAATTCAAGATTCGATTCGCTCAATTATCGTTAAAATACATGAAAAAATATCGTTCTCGCATACAATATATTGGACATACAAAATACGTATATGATATCTTACCCAATTAGGCAAAGAAGTCACGAATTGATTCGAGCGGAATATATTTACTCAAGCTTTTATTTTGTGTTGTGAAAAAACGTGGTCTCTTTCCGTCTTTGACCGGTTCCGTTCCTGTGAGTGCCGTGTGCAACGGTTGATTGTCACGTGATCACTGCATATAATAGGCGGGGATTTAAAATATTTTCTAAGAAAGTAAGTTTGTTTTGTTTAACGACACCATTAGAGCTCATTGATTTATTAATCATTTGGCTATTGGATGTCAAACAATTGGTAAGTATGCCATATAGTTTTAGATAGGAAACCCGCTACATCTTTCCATTAGTAGCAATAGGAATCTTGTATATGAACCACCCCCAAACAGGATAGCACATACCACGACGTTTGATATACCAGTCGTGGTGCACTGGCTGGAACTAAAAATAGCTCAATGGGTACACACCTTGCTCTACGTCACCACAAGAAAGTATGTAGCGCAGGTTCGTTTCGCACAGTGTGTGTGTGTGTGTGTGTGTGTGTGTGTGTGTGTGTGTGTGTGTGTGTGTGTGTGGCGTTGGTAGGCATACTGGTTAACAACATGTGAGTTTAATGTCATGACTGGACTCGAGAATAACCAAACTATAGCTCGGTGACTTCTGATTTAGGGAAATAATTTGTATTTTAGACACAGTAGGTTGTCAAAGCATTGCATAGTTTCCTCTAGCCTTCTCCAACATGTCAATATCAACAAGAGGAGGGCTGGAGAAGGTGGCATAAGACCTTGTACCACCGTACACAGGATATAGTAATCTTCGAAGCGAGGGCAAATAAAACACCAACGCCTTGCCATTTTCTTTGATAGGAAGGAAATGTTTTATTTGATGACACACTCAACACATTTTAGTTACGGTTATATATGTCGTCGGTCAGACATATATGGTTAAGGACCACGCAGATATTCAGAGAGGAAACCCGCTATCGATCGCCACTTCATGGACTACTTTTTTCGATTGGTAGCATTCCACATGCATGATAGTACGTACCACGGCCTTTGTTACACCAGTTGTGGAGCACTGGCTGGAACGAGAAATAGCCCAATGGGCCCACCGACGGGAATCGATCCTAGATCGACCGCGCATCAGGCGAGCATTGTACCACTGAGCTAAGGTCCCGCCACAAAGGATTATGAGAACACACTGCAGCCATGCATGGAGAGGGCGGGATTTAGCTCAGTCGGTTGAGTGCTCGCTTGAGGTGCTTGCGTCGCAGGATCGAACCACCTCGGTAGATCCATTCAGCTGAATGGGTTTTTTTTTCGTTCCAACCAGTGAACCACAACTTCACAAAAGCCGTGGTACCGTATGTGGTTTTCTGTCTGTGGGAGAGTGCATATAAAAGATCCTTTGCTGCATTAGGAAAAATGTAGCGAGTTTCCTCCGATGACTACGAGTCAGAATTACCAAATGTTTGACATCCAATAGCCGATGATTAATTAATCAATGTGCTCCAGTGGTGTCGTTAAACAAAACAAAACATACATGGAAGCAGTACCAGAATGAAAAGAAAACTCATAGGCGTACGGGCTCCCATTTTTATAGAGGGGGCGGGGGGGGGGGGGCTGGTTTTTGCCCGAATTAAGCGAAGATGCCCGAATGTGGATAATAACATTAATTCATATTAGCATTGCAACCGTTGTACAACTAATTTTGAGGGTAGAATGATGGAAATACATGATTAAAATGTCTCAGGTTAGCGCATTCTTTTCGAATGTCTGTATAATATTTTCCTGAATTTGTTTTTTTTCCAGTACTGGGGGGGGGGGGGGGGGCAGTTGTTCCCCTAGCCCGAGTACTCTAACTGTACTCGGGCTATTGCCCCCCCCCCCCCCCCTGCCCCCTTTCTCGTACGTTTATGGGAATACTGAGATTAAAGTAAAATCTCCCTCACCCACCCCTCCGCCTTCTCTATGTCAACGTCCTTCAGACGCCCTGAGAATGAAAGAAAGAAATGTTTTATTTAACGACGCACTCAACACATTTTATTTACGGTTATATGGCGTCAGACAAATGGTTAAGGACCACACAGAGTTTGAGAGGAAACCCGCTATCGCCACTACATGGGCTACTCTTTCCGATTAGCAGCAAGGGATCTTTTATTTGCGCTTCCCACAGGCAGGATAGCACAAACCATGGCCTTTGTTGATCCAGTTATGGATCACTGGTCGGTGCAAGTGGTTTACACCTACCCATTGAGCCTTGCGGAGCACTCACTCAGGGTTTGGAGTCAGTATCTGGATTAAAAATCCCATGCCTCGACTGGGATCCGAACCCAGTACCTACCAGCCTGTAGTCCGATGGCCTAACCACGACGCCACCGAGGCCGGTCCCTGAGAATGAATGCGCAAGGACGTAGACGAAAGACTATAACTTTGACAACGTAATCAAAAATAAATAAATAAATGAAATGAAATGTTTTATTCTATTAATCTGAAGGTAATCTGAGACATTTTCATCTTTAAAATCCACATTCACACATTAAAAAACAATCAAGTTCTGCAGTAATGATCATTCATTACCAGTATACCCATCTTTCTTCACATGTTGCGGTCTATATCTTTACTGATCTGCTGTAAACTCGTTTTCGGCAAACTACCATTTCTTAACGGCATCTTAAAATGCTGGCCATTGGTAATGGGACCATGATAGCACCTGTTGAAAAAAAAAGACTTAAAGTTTGTTTTGGTTAACGACACTACTACAGCACCTTGATTAATTAATCATCGGCTATTGGATGTCGAACATTTAGTAACTTTGGCATTATAGTCTTATAGCGGAAACCTGCTACATGTTTCCATTAGCAGCAAGAGATCGTTTATATGCACTTTCCCACAGACAGGAAAGCACATACCACGGCCTTTGACCAGTTGTGGTGCACTGGTTAGAACGAGATATAACCCAACCAGTTGAATGGATCCACTGAGGTGGTTCGATCCAGCGACGCAAGCACCTCAGGCGAGCGCTCAACCGACTGATCTAAATCTCACCTTCGTATCTGTTGAATGCACATGTACTTAAACATTACGGTGTGTATTTACTAAAAATTTAAACTAAGTCCAAGCTTTGAGTTAAATAACGTCTTGGCTAAGCTGGCAGCACAGTTTAGAATACAGTCAGTCTAACCCTGATACTCTTGTAGGTACACTCGTTATTTGCTACGTCCGTTGTTTGTAGTACTTTGGGGTAATTCAAGAAATGTCAGAAAAAGTAAAGTTTGTTTTATTTAACGACGCCACTAGAGCACATTGATTTTTTATCTTATCATCGGCTATTGGACGTCAAACATATGGTCATTCTGACACTGTTTTTTTTAGAGGAAACCCGCTGTCGCCACATAGGCTACTCTTGTTACGACAGGCAGAAAGGGATCTTTTATTTGCGCTTTCCACAGGCAGGATAGCACAAACCATGGCCTTTGTTGAACCAGTTATGGATCACTGGTCGGTGCAAGTGGTTTACACCTACCCATTGAGCCTTGCGGAGCACTCACTCAGGGTTTGGAGTCGGTATCTGGATTAAAAATCCCATGCCTCGACTGGGATCCGAACCCAGTACCTACCAGCCTGTAGACCGATGGCCTACCACGACGCCACCGAGGCCGGTAGAAATGTCAAAGAACGAGACTGTTAAGTTCATCTACAAGATAATTTTCAACATATCGTTTGTGTTTAAAAACACTATGTGCAATATATCAACCGAACTATGATCCATAAATATCAGTACTACAACCCCTACCTCAAAGTATTAACTGAAGAAAATGGTACCTTTCATGGCTCATTTTCGGTATAACCAGATGTTTTTACAACACCCCTAGTTTCGCACAACATTTTAGTCCTTTTTTTACGGGTACCCCATACATGTGTCAAGCTTGGCTTGACACGGTGGTACGTTAATCATAGTCTGCGACTGTAACAGACTCTTGTTTTTAAAAACTACGGCGTATATTTTCACTATTAAAGCAGTTTTTTTATCATTAAAATCAGATATTGCTTGGATTTTATTGTTTAGATTATCCGTTTCATTACATCCGAAGTGTTTCGGGTCATCCTGGTTTTTCTAACACCACAAAATTCATTTTTTTCATATTTTTGAAAACGCACATACGTCTGAGAAGTAACGGTTATGGAGACGAGCTCAAGTTTACGTTTAATGGTATATCGATGTTTAAAAGTCACAGACGTTTTTTGTTTCACTCTATTATCCCAATATATTGCAGGTTTCTTTTATTAAGCAATCTTAGTGTCTATTTTCACGGATTCAAACTAGGGTCTTCGACTTTCAGATTATTACAGGAAGGAAGGAAATGTTTTATTTAATGACGCACTCAATCATTTTATTTACGGTTATATGGCGTCGAACATATGGTTAAGAACCACACGGCTATTGAGGGAGGAAGCCCTCTGTCGCCACTTCATGGGCTACTCATTTCGATTAGCAGCAATTGATCTTTTATATGTACTATCCCATAGACAGGATAGCACATACCACGGCCTTTGATGTACAAGTCGTGATGCACTAGCTGGAGTGAGAAATAGCCCTAATGGGCCCAAACCAACCGCGTATCAAGCAAGCGCTTTACCACTGGGTTACGTCTCGCCCCAAGATTATTATAGATACGGCTACCAGATGGATGTCATAAATAGAGAATACTACATGAGATGCCGTTAGATACCATTTATATTACGAGTTGTTTTGAAACGTAATTAACGAGCGAAAGCGATATGGATACGTTTTTAAACAACTCGTTGTTACATAAATAGTATCTAACGAACACCCATGTTGTATTCCATTTCTTACATATCCTGAAAACCCCCCAGTAAAATTTAAAATGCCTTTTCCAAAAAAAAAAACCTATGTACGATCAGAGGCGGATTATGGGGGTTCCCAGTTGTACGGACCCCCCCCCCCCCCCCCCCTCCCCCGGGTTAAAAAACAACCCCACCACGTAGATCTAAATTGATGTTCACGTAAAATTTATAATTTCAAATTATAAACATTTACATATTGTTTCGGACCCCCCTACCCCCCTCCCCCCCTTACCTAAAGCATAATCCGCCCCCGACGGCCCTTGCAATTATAGTTAACTTTTGCGTCATAGACAAGTCAATTTCAGGTTATCTTGTACGTCACGAAGTGATCGATTTGACCGTTCTTTTTATTTCACTGGATTGTATGGCATTGGTGACATGGTCATAACTGGGGGGCGGGACATAGCCAAGTGGTGAAGTGCCTGCTCGATGCGCGGTCAGTCTGGGATCGATCCCCGTCGGTGGGCCCATTGGGCTATTTATCGTTCCAGCCAGTGCACCACGACTGGTGTATCAAAGGCCGTGGTATGTACTACCCTATCTGTGGGATGGTGCATATAAAAGATCCCTTGCTGCTAATCAAAAAGAGTAGCCCATGACGACGTGACGACAGCGGGTTTCCTACCTCAATATCTGTGTGGTCCTTAACCATATGTCTGACGCCATATAACCGTAAATAAAATGTGTTGAGTGCGTCGTTAAATAAAACATTTCTTTCTTTCTTTCTGGTCATCACCTAGGTGCAGCCAGTCGTATGTCTGTAAAATGTTATCGCACGTATATGTGTTAAGAAGTATGTGTTATAAAAAATAACGAATAGGCCTAATGTTCTCACCAACGGGTGTGTAAGAACATGCATATGGTGCGACTCATCGTGTTATCGGTCTACACGAAACCGTATGCAGAAATCCACAGCAAACCGCAGTAGCTTACAAACAGTGAAAATATCGATCACATCTTGTGTAGAGCTACAGACTGAAACATGGCGGAGGCAAATTCAGGTCCGTTCCTATGCTTAAGTATAGCTAGACCGTGCAGGCCACTATGTCGGTGTGTGTGTGGGGGGGGGGGGGGGGGGGGGGGGGGGGGGGGGAGGAGAAAGAAAAAAGACATCTTAATAATTTACTTAAATTTTTCTAAACACGGTAGGCTAGTGTACCAAATCCAAGATAGCTGTCATTACACGTAAATATCTTACTTTTATTGTTATTTCCCATCACAATCACACATCTATGATATGTATATGTGTTGGGTTATATATATATATATATATATATATATATATATATATATATATATATATATATATATATATATATATATTAATCTGTCTATTCTGTTTTTTTTTGTTTTTTTTTACTAAAAAGTAGTTTAGTGCAGATATACGGTATTGAAAATGCTTTTTTAAAACATTATTATTATTATTATTATTATTATTATTATTATTTTAATCCCCCTGCCTCTTTTCCTTTCTCCCCTTTTAATCCCATCTGGGGTTTTCTCCAATCTCGCAACTCCTGTCTTTCAACTTCTTTCGCTGTCCACCTCCACATGCCAGTCCTTGTCTCTTCAACCGCGATACGTGCTTGTCTCTTGTGGCTGTCCGTGTCACACACCTGCCATCTACCATCAGCTTTAGCTGTGGGCTTAGTCTGACCAATTCGGGGGGTGTTCAGTAGTTACTGCTGGCATTGTTAAGAGGCACTTGTAACCAACTATTATACTCCCCTAATAATGGTGGTCGTTAGTTAGTGCCGTGGACCAGACCAGCTTTATTAGCGACAGAGGACGAGGATGCCAGGTGGGTGCACGGAAGTACCAGTGGAAGAAGCTGAGACTGGTAGGTGACAGCTCAGAAGACAGAGTCGGAGAAAACCGACAGACTAGAGTCGAAACAGATTGGAATCGTAGACGAAATTGGATTTCTATACATATACATATACACATATACACATACATACATACATACATACTTACATACATAGATACATACATACATACATACATACATACATACGTACATACGTATATACGTACATACATACATACATACATACATACACACATACATACATACATACATACATACATAAAAGGATAGTGGATCAACAAAATCTTTCTTTCATGGAACGTCGTACTCTCACCAAACTACGCAAAAACCGCAAAATTGTTATAAAACCTGCAGATAAGGGGTCAGCCACTGTCATTGTATCAAGGGAAACCTATATCAGGGAAGCCCATCGACAGCTTAATAATTCAAAGTACTGCAAAAAATTAGACAAAGATATTTGGCCTGAGAATTGTAAAAAGTTCAATACAATTATTCAATGTCTAAAAGATCAGGGACATATTAATAAAAAAACAAGTAAAATATTTAGAAGCCAGGTCACAATCACAAACCCGGAAATTTTATTTACTTCCAAAAATCTACAAGCCAGTCGATACATGGGCTGATATTAACACACCACCCGGTCGTCCAGTCATTTCAGACTGGATCAGAATCGCACAATATTTCAGAATACACAGACTTTCACTTAAAGCCAATTGCAAACAGACTTGAAAGTTTTGTGAAAAACTCTGCAGATATTCTATCAAAATTATCAAAAACCAAAATCCCAAAAAATTCATTTTGGGTTACCCTTGATATTGACTCCATGTACACCAACATAGGTATTGATGCGGACATTGATTCAGTTAAGAGAGCATTTAATAAGTACCCAGATCCAAACAGACCAGATAAAAACATTATTGAGTTGTTAGAATTAAGCCTAAAAGGAAATGATTTTGAGTTTGATAGAGAAATGTATCAGCAAGTGTGTGGCTGTGCTATGGGCAAACGTTTTAGTCCAAATTGTGCATCTATGTCGCCTATTGGGAAGAAGCTGCTTTAAAGAAATCGAGTAAACACCTCTTTTGTACCTCAGATATCTCGACGATATACTTATCATTTGGCCACATTCCAAACAAGAATTTTGGAACCTTTTTGAGCTATTAAATCAAAAGGATGACAATATCAAACGTGTTGGATGTAACAATTTATAAAGGTACACAGTTTGAAACATCAGGTTACCTAGACTACAAAGTGTTTTCATACCCACAGACACACATCAACTTCTCCACTGCAAGTCTTTTCACCCACACCACACCTTTAAAGGCATTGTTAAATCTCAGATTATTAGATTTCACAGATATTTGAGTAACAAACAGAATTTCAATTATTCTTGTTCACTTTTATTTAGTGTTTTAAAACCTGGGGGATATTCAAAACGGTGTTTAAGAAAAATTAAATCTGAAACTGTTCGAGAATTAGAAAATCCCCTTAGGGCAACTGAAGACTATAAACCATACAAACTTCAGCATAACCAATCAACTCCAATAAGCACTGGCTCCTGTGCTACCGAAACTTGTGACAAGTGCTACCGGTACTTGTGAACTGTGATTCAGTAAATGTAGTATATCTAATCACCTGTAATTTATGTTAAAAAAAAAACAGTACGTAGGACAATCTAATTAAAATAAGCTCCACTATTACATGTGGATCTAACACCAGCCAGTTGGAGCTCCTGTCCACCAATCAAAACCTTACTTGCAGAATCCTGCCAGTGATTTAAAAATAATTTGAAAACATTCCGAATTATCCTAAGGGTATACGACATGTTTCGTGTGCATTACGAATGCCTTAAAACATGTTTTATTTTATAAAATAAATAATGTGTAATGTAAAACTGAAGACTGATTTAGTTGGGGGGTTTTATAAATAAATAAATAATTTTTAATGTAAAATTGAAGACTGATAACCCACCCCGTACGTATTGGTATGGTTCGCTGTACTGCGGCCACTAAAATAGACTCGCCCGATATTTTTAGAACTTGTATGCTCCCAAATAACGTTATAAAAGGCGAAGTGTGATTGGTCAATATTTAAATTATTATTTCCAGACGAAATGTTACTTGGACATTGGGGACTACGCAGTGTTGTTAGTTTTAAATCACTGGCATGATTCTGCAAGTAAAGTTTTGATTGGTGGACATGAGCTCCAAATGACTGGTGTTAGATCCACATTTATTACCCATATGGGCTCAAATATACGGGGCAATATTTGTTCGATCTCTGCACAGTGTGCAGATTGCTTCTACAGTCACTGATTGGCTGGCTTTAAAATTACATACTGCCGGGACTACTTTTTGTTCATTCATAATTCCATTAATCGGTCAAACTATTACTACGAACTTCAAATATTTTTTTACGATACGAACATTTACGGAATTAAAAATCAAATATATGTACAAATGTTTAAAAATGTTTTTATTTTATTATTTTGAATGGGGGTTTTTGGAACTATTCTTTGGTGAATACTGTTGGGTGTGCACCGGTAACGGCGCGTATGAATATGTTGTTATGGCTGGTAGAGCTTGTTAGTTGTTACAGCAGCGAGAACGTAAATATACTTTTAAAATCGTTAAAGATTGACAATGGGTAATAAAGAGAATAACCAACTCACTACGAGGAATTACGGATTATCTGTCCCTCGTGAATTAATGCTGTAAAACCCTCGCCAGAGGCTCGGGTTTACAACATTAATTCACTCGGGACAGATAATCCATAATTCCACGTAGCTCGTTAGTTATTCTCTAAGTAATAGTGGAGCTAATTTTAATTAGATTGTACGTAGGACAAACGCAAAACCAACTGAGAATTATAGCAGTTTGTCACAAGTATGATATTCGGCATGAAGTTGACACCCCTGTCGCCAATCACTTCAATCTACCAGACCATTCGTTAGATGGAAATTTTGAAATAATTCCAACTGAACAACCCCTGATACTTGGTTCAAAAGACGAAACAGACCTCTTGAGACTTGAACGAGAGGCTTTCTGGATTCGTACATTACAGACAAAACAGCCATTTGGAATCAACGTTGAATCTGGTAAAGCCGTAGAAAGAGATAAAATACTTTTTCTAATAATTTACAATTGACGTAGCATTGATATTGGTAAAATTATGAAGGAGGAATTAAAAAAAAAGACTGACCGAAAACCAGTTATATTTTGTGTATCACAACGGTTAATTTAAAATCAATTTCGAATCCCTGGGGCAAAATAGAAAATAATAATTTTTTAGTTTTTAAAAAATTTATTCATTCTTAGATACATACATACATACATACATACATACATACATAACCAGAATGATAGGCAGAGGGTGATAGATGACAAAGATGAATAAAAGTGTTAGCCAGCTTTAACGGGATGTGAACCTCTGTCGTCAGGGTGATTGTCTATCAGCTTATTGTCTAGACCACGGAGCTAAGTGCTAATGGCGGATTCGTAATGGTCATGTTTATGGCTTCTATTACACATTTTAAAAATGTCATAGACGACGGAAGATGACAGCAACTGTGGGACGGACAGCTATGTATTCTTTTGATTTTCAACGGGGAAGGAAATGCATTATCGTCAAAGTTGACGAGGGAAGGCTAGTAACTCCCGCTCCTTCACCCCCACTTCCGTCTATTGGCTTTTATTTATTGCTGGCGAGGAGATTAGCAGATTAAAGGGACATTCCTATGTTTGCTGCATTGTAAGATGTTTCCGACTAATAAAATATTTCTACGATTAAACTTGCATAGTAAATATATTTTCTTGTTTAGAATATCAGTGTCTGTATATTCAATGTGTTTCTGGTCGTCAAAATATTTGTAAGAAGCCCAAACTGGATTTTGTCTTCAAATAATTTCGTACGTACGAAAACCCCCCAACAATATTTATGGAAATAAGATGAAATTTAACCTAGTACAAATATTAAAACGATAAACCATTCCGCATATTAAACTCTGTGTGTACTGACGGCAATCAGTAAGGTTAAGCAAAAAATCGATGAATATAGGATAAATTTATGAATAAATGTTTTTATTAGCAAAATAAAACTTAAGGTGAAACAACCCTACATGAGGGCGAAACGACTATGCTGTTGGTACAAATGGACCGTGGTCGAAACGACGTGGACGATCTAGTACTTAGGGCGAAACGACTATGCTGTTGGTACAAATGGACCGTGGTCGAAACGACGTGGACGATCTAGTACTTAGGGCGAAACGACTATGCTGTTGGTACAAATGGACCGTGGTCGAAACGACGTGGACGATCTAGTACTTAGGGCGAAACGACTATGCTGTTGGTACAAATGGACCGTGGTCGAAACGACGTGGACGATCTAGTACTTAGGGCGAAACGACTATGCTGTTGGTACAAATGGACCGTGGTCGAAACGACGTGGGCGATCTAGTACTTAGGGCGAAACGACTATGCTGTTGGTACAAATGGACCGTGGTCGAAACGACGTGGACGATCTAGTACTTAGGGCGAAACGACTATGCTGTTGGTACAAATGGACCGTGGTCGAAACGACGTGGACGATCTAGTACTTAGGGCGAAACGACTATGCTGTTGGTACAAATGGACCGTGGTCGAAACGACGTGGGCGATCTAGTACTTAGGGCGAAACGACTATGCTGTTGGTACAAATGGACCGTGGTCGAAACGACGTGGGCGATCTAGTACTTAGGGCGAAACGACTATGCTGTTGGTACAAATGGACCGTGGTCGAAACGACGTGGGCGATCTAGTACTTAGGGCGAAACGACTATGCTGTTGGTACAAATGGACCGTGGTCGAAACGACGTGGGCGATCTAGTACTTAGGGCGAAACGACTATGCTGTTGGTACAAATGGACCGTGGTCGAAACGACGTGGGCGATCTAGTACTTAGGGCGAAACGACTATGCTGTTGGTACAAATGGACCGTGGTCGAAACGACGTGGGCGATCTAGTACTTAGGGCGAAACGACTATGCTGTTGGTACAAATGGACCGTGGTCGAAACGACGTGGGCGATCTAGTACTTAGGGCGAAACGACTATGCTGTTGGTACAAATGGACCGTGGTCGAAACGACGTGGGCGATCTAGTACTTAGGGCGAAACGACTATGCTGTTGGTACAAATGGACCGTGGTCGAAACGACGTGGGCGATCTAGTACTTAGGGCGAAACGACTATGCTGTTGGTACAAATGGACCGTGGTCGAAACGACGTGGGCGATCTAGTACTTAGGGCGAAACGACTATGCTGTTGGTACAAATGGACCGTGGTCGAAACGACGTGGGCGATCTAGTACTTAGGGCGAAACGACTATGCTGTTGGTACAAATGGACCGTGGTCGAAACGACGTGGGCGATCTAGTACTTAGGGCGAAACGACTATGCTGTTGGTACAAATGGACCGTGGTCGAAACGACGTGGGCGATCTAGTACTTAGGGCGAAACGACTATGCTGTTGGTACAAATGGACCGTGGTCGAAACGACGTGGGCGATCTAGTACTTAGGGCGAAACGACTATGCTGTTGGTACAAATGGACCGTGGTCGAAACGACGTGGGCGATCTAGTACTTAGGGCGAAACGACTATGCTGTTGGTACAAATGGACCGTGGTCGAAACGACGTGGACGATCTAGTACTTAGGGCGAAACGACTATGCTGTTGGTACAAATGGACCGTGGTCGAAACGACGTGGACGATCTAGTACTTAGGGCGAAACGACTATGCTGTTGGTACAAATGGACCGTGGTCGAAACGACGTGGGCGATCTAGTACTTAGGGCGAAACGACTATGCTGTTGGTACAAATGGACCGTGGTCGAAACGACGTGGGCGATCTAGTACTTAGGGCGAAACGACTATGCTGTTGGTACAAATGGACCGTGGTCGAAACGACGTGGGCGATCTAGTACTTAGGGCGAAACGACTATGCTGTTGGTACAAATGGACCGTGGTCGAAACGACGTGGGCGATCTAGTACTTAGGGCGAAACGACTATGCTGTTGGTACAAATGGACCGTGGTCGAAACGACGTGGGCGATCTAGTACTTAGGGCGAAACGACTATGCTGTTGGTACAAATGGACCGTGGTCGAAACGACGTGGGCGATCTAGTACTTAGGGCGAAACGACTATGCTGTTGGTACAAATGGACCGTGGTCGAAACGACGTGGGCGATCTAGTACTTAGGGCGAAACGACTATGCTGTTGGTACAAATGGACCGTGGTCGAAACGACGTGGGCGATCTAGTACTTAGGGCGAAACGACTATGCTGTTGGTACAAATGGACCGTGGTCGAAACGACGTGGGCGATCTAGTACTTAGGGCGAAACGACTATGCTGTTGGTACAAATGGACCGTGGTCGAAACGACGTGGGCGATCTAGTACTTAGGGCGAAACGACTATGCTGTTGGTACAAATGGACCGTGGTCGAAACGACGTGGGCGATCTAGTACTTAGGGCGAAACGACTATGCTGTTGGTACAAATGGACCGTGGTCGAAACGACGTGGGCGATCTAGTACTTAGGGCGAAACGACTATGCTGTTGGTACAAATGGACCGTGGTCGAAACGACGTGGGCGATCTAGTACTTAGGGCGAAACGACTATGCTGTTGGTACAAATGGACCGTGGTCGAAACGACGTGGGCGATCTAGTACTTAGGGCGAAACGACTATGCTGTTGGTACAAATGGACCGTGGTCGAAACGACGTGGGCGATCTAGTACTTAGGGCGAAACGACTATGCTGTTGGTACAAATGGACCGTGGTCGAAACGACGTGGACGATCTAGTACTTAGGGCGAAACGACTATGCTGTTGGTACAAATGGACCGTGGTCGAAACGACGTGGGCGATCTAGTACTTAGGGCGAAACGACTATGCTGTTGGTACAAATGGACCGTGGTCGAAACGACGTGGGCGATCTAGTACTTAGGGCGAAACGACTATGCTGTTGGTACAAATGGACCGTGGTCGAAACGACGTGGGCGATCTAGTACTTAGGGCGAAACGACTATGCTGTTGGTACAAATGGACCGTGGTCGAAACGACGTGGGCGATCTAGTACTTAGGGCGAAACGACTATGCTGTTGGTACAAATGGACCGTGGTCGAAACGACGTGGGCGATCTAGTACTTAGGGCGAAACGACTATGCTGTTGGTACAAATGGACCGTGGTCGAAACGACGTGGGCGATCTAGTACTTAGGGCGAAACGACTATGCTGTTGGTACAAATGGACCGTGGTCGAAACGACGTGGGCGATCTAGTACTTAGGGCGAAACGACTATGCTGTTGGTACAAATGGACCGTGGTCGAAACGACGTGGGCGATCTAGTACTTAGGGCGAAACGACTATGCTGTTGGTACAAATGGACCGTGGTCGAAACGACGTGGGCGATCTAGTACTTAGGGCGAAACGACTATGCTGTTGGTACAAATGGACCGTGGTCGAAACGACGTGGGCGATCTAGTACTTAGGGCGAAACGACTATGCTGTTGGTACAATGGACCGTGGTCGAAACGACGTGGGCGATCTAGTACTTAGGGCGAAACGACTATGCTGTTGGTACAAATGGACCGTGGTCGAAACGACGTGGGCGATCTAGTACTTGGGGCGAAACGACCTGTTACAACTGGGACCTGGAGGTGCACCTAAACTTTGATAGAGCAGTTAATACCACAAGTCCTGCCATTGGTGATAAATGCGACAGTGTTTGTTGTGATAAAATGTAAATTCCTGTAATTTTATTTGAACTAGTGTCAATGTACTGAATACTGTTGTGCTACTACTACCCGCTATTTTTGAAATGAGCAGCTAAAGGGTGATAGTATTTATATCCGTGGTGTATATGTCGATTGATACGCTGCAGGTAGGAGGCACATCCTTTGATATACCAGATGTGCGGGGGAGGGTAGAGACGGGGAGATAAACAGAGAGGGAGACGGAGAGAGAGAGAGAGAGAGAGAGAGAGAGAGAGAGAGAGAGAGAGAGAGAGAGAGAGAGAGAGAGAGAGAGAGAGAGAGAGAGAGAGAGAGAGAGAGAGAGTCAATATTGTCGTCTATGGGATTTGATTTGGCGGTACACACCCTTTAGTACGACAATACAGTTTAGAGCGCATGGCACGTTCCACTGAGTGTCACAAATTAAACACCCAGAGAACGCCCGTTGGTACGACACTCACTGAGATGCTTGGATGGGTGCTAGAATCGAACCCCACTATGTAGCCAGAAAACGACTGGTATATTGAAGGTCATAGTATGTGCTGTTCTGTCTCTGGGAAAGTGCATATAAAATATCCATTGCTGCTAGTGGAAAAAAATGTAGCGGGTTTCCTGTGATACTACGTATTAGAGTTATCAAATGTTTGACATCTAATAGCCGATGATTACTAAATCAATGTGCTTTAATTAAACAAAACCACACTTTAACTTAGGAAAGGGTAATAGGAGAGAGAGAGGGGGAGGGAGGGAGAGAGAGAGAGAGAGAGAGAGAGAGAGAGAGAGAGAGAGAGAGAGAGAGAGAGAGAGAGAGAGAGAGAGAGAGAGAGAGAGAGAGAGAGAGAGAGAGCGGGGGTGGGGGAGGGAGGGAGGAAGAGATATAGAAAGAGGGAGAGGAGAGAGAGAGAGAGAGAGAGAGAGAGAGAGAGAGAGAGAGAGAGGGAGGGGAGGAAGAGAGATAGAAAGAGGGAGAGGGGGGAACAGAGATAGAAAGAGGAAGAGAGAGAGAGAGAGAGAGAGAGAGAGAGAGAGAGAGAGAGAGAGAGAGAGAGAACGTTGAAAATTACCAACGGCCTCTTTGTAAATTGGCGAGACTACTGATATTATCGTGACTTGTATAATTTGTTCATTATGATAATGGAATTATCTTATTCCTTTTCTTATCGCGCTCGAGTTATATTCCAAAGTCACCCACGGAATTAGATTTCCTCTGTCGATTACTCTTTTACAGTAGCTACTAAATTTGAGAAATTTCACCGGGGAATCGGCCTTTAATATACGTGCCAAGTGTTATCAGTGTTGCTGCCCGTTACATGATTTAGTAGATCAGTTATTACAATCATGGCCCTGTCCGCATTCTCAACGAGCAGTGTGGTATCCATAGGGGATTTCGTTAAAAATTGAATTTGTATTTTTTAAAAATATATATAATGTAATATAATATAAAATTCCGTTTCAACAGTTTCCCATCGTTCTGACCGCATCGCATATTTTGATTTGTAATGCTGACCGCCTTATTTATATTGCCCGATGCCGCACATCACTCCAAACCCTGGTTCCGCAACAAAGGCCATGGATCCATTGTGCTATGCTATCCCTGCCTGTGGAATATGCCCTTGCTGCCTGTCGTAAAACAGTCGCTATGCGACATCGTTTTGTACTCAGGTCCAGTTGACATCCGTACACCCACAGTGCGTACATAGATGCATTCAGTAAATTCAACGGTAATGAACGCCGCCATCTTTTTTCAATATACACGGCAGCTGGCTATTTACACGACGGTAGTGTTTTTGTAAGAAATGCATGCTAACCCACCACAACCCCGTACTAAGCCTGGGATACATATAGCATATACTAACTGAGTTAGTCAAATACGTTACGACATATCAGCTGGACGGATTTGGGTCTGAAAAATCCCTTTATAGCAAATTAGAAAACGTGTCAAAATGTCGGATTTTAATGATTAACTAAATTAACGCAACGATCCAATATATTTGAGAATTTATTTTAAGATGCAGTATTATTCGTGAAATCAATACCATACTGCACAAAGGAAGGTTTTTCGTTTTAAAGGTTTTTTCCCCCCAGCACGAATGACATGATGATTAATGGGTTGGCATGGAAGAGAAAATTATCTGCCGTCATACAGTGTACAGTTACTGATTAGTAACAGGAGGTCTGTTGCATGCACGTTCCCACGGAAAACAACAACAACAACAACAACAAAAAAACAACAACCAAGAGACGAACACTTATTATATTTAAAGGTGCATTATCACTTATATTCATTTTATATGCATTTATTATGAATAACTACAAACTAATAAATCTCATGTATATAATTGCATAATTAGCGCAAGTATATTGAAATTGAACATCGTTGTCACTCAAGAAAAAAAAAAACCTATTTGATCAGGTCATAGGGTTTAACGTGCACATTCAGAACAAGCTCTTGTAGCGCACGTCTTTTCCATTAGCAGCAATGATATTTTATATGCACCATCCCAGTCAGGATATCACATTCTACGGTCTTTGATATACCAGTCGTAGTGCACTGGCTGGAACAAGAAATAGCCCAATGGGTTCACAGACGGGGATCGATGCTTGACAGACCGCGCACCAGGCGGGCGTTTTACCACTGATGAATAACTACATATCCCACATATTCACATGCATTAAAAGTGTCAAAATTGTAATACAATGCCACTTGAAATAAATAGTTAAATACACAAAATATCAATTAAGAGAAAAACCAGCCTTGGTGGGGGCATGGTTAAGCCATATAAGCCATATAAAAGATCCCTTGCTACTAATGGAAAAATGTAGCTGGTTTCCTCTGTAAGACTAATATGTCAAAAGTAACAAAAGTTAGACATCCAATAGTCGATAAAGAATGAATCAATGTGCTATAGTTGTGTCGTTAAACGAAAGAAACTTTAACTCTTTTTTTCCCCCTTAGATGGCGGGGGATCTCTCAGTCGGTAAAGCTCGTCTGAGGTACTTGTGTAGAAAACCAGCCTCGGTGGCGTCGTGGTTGAGGCTGGAAGGTACAGGGTTCGCAACCCGGTACCGGCTCCCACACAGAGCGAGTTTTAACGACTCAGTGGATAGGTTGTAAGACCACTACATCCTCTTCTCTCTCGCTAACCACTAACAACTAACAACTGACCCACTGTCGTGGACAGACAGTCCAGATAGCTGAGGTGTGTGCCCAGGACACCGTGTTTGAACCTTAATGGGATATCAGCACGGAAATCAGTGGAATGAATGATTTAAAAGAACTTCCAGCCCCATGGTCAGTGGAGAATTATTTGACTGGTCTCCGATGAGGTCATTTGGTTTAACACGAAGCGCATAAACCAGTCTAGCGAACTGTGGTCCGCTCGGTTTGGCTGAACTAAGGCCAGTCTTGTGTTTCGAGATTTCAAGATTTATTTACAACACTCAGACACATTACAGTGTGTAACAAGATTTCAGGATTCAAGATTAAACACCACTCAGACACATTACAATGTGTAACAAGAGGACAATTCAAATACATAATAATTAACACACATGACAAGAACAGGCGTCAACATAGAAGTATCTATATTTAACATTGAACACAAGATATGCAATTAAAATAGCTAAAATGTGCGGAGAAACGTCAATTCAAAAGACTAGATCATTTTTTAATAAATATAGCTAGGTTTTTTTGTTTTTTAATAAGGGTGCACTACATAATTTGGAACGAGAAATAGCTCAATAAGTCCACCGACGGGCATCGATCCTAGACCGACCGCGCATCAGACGTGCGCTTTACCACCTGGAGACATCCTATCCCCTTCTAAGGAAACAAATGGCACATAGACCAACTCGTAAACCGGCAATCCAATGGAAATAAATATAATAAAATAAGAAAGGGGTTACAAAGGCACATTAATATATCTGGTGTGTGTGTGTGTGTATGTGTGTCTGTGTGTGTGTCTGTGTGTTTGTCTGTCTCTCTCTCTGTTTGTGTGTGTGTGTGTGTGTGTGTTTGTCTGTGTCTGTGTCAATGTATGTGTGTGTGTGTGCGTGTGTATGTTTGTGTGTGTGTGTGTGTATCTTTGTGTGTGTTTCTGTGTATGTGTGTGTCTGTCTATGTTTGTGTCTGTCTATGTGTGTGTCTATGTGTGTCTGTCTGTCTGTCTGTCTGTCTGTCTGTCTGTCTGTCTCTCTCTCTCTCTCTCTCTCTCTCTCTCTCTCTCTCTCTCTCTCTCTCTCTCTCTCTCTCTATCTGTGTGTGTGTGTGTGTGTGTGTGTGTGTGTGTGTGTGTGTGTGTGTGTGTGTGTGTGTGTGTGTCTGAATGTGTGTGTCTGTGTAATGTGTGTGTCTGTGTGTGTGTCTCTGTGCGTGTGTCTGTGCGTGTGTGTGTCTGTGTGTGTGTGTGCGTGTGTGTGTGTGTGTAGGGGTAGGTGAGGCGGTCCTCTAGGATCCGTCTCTTCTTTGAAACCGCCCCTTTAAGCTCTGGTTGAGTCGAATTTGAGTCATTGGTCAGACAGTCTAGTCGCTGGGGTCTAAGTTGCACATGAAATAACGATTTACTCAAATAGAACACAAAAAGAATTAAAGTTTGTTTTGTTTCATGACACCACTAGAGCACATTGATTAATTAATTAATTATCGGCTATTGGATGTCAAACATTTGGTAATTCTGACTCATAGTTATCAGCCCCATTACCATAGTTTGACACCCAATAGCCGATGTATTTTTCGTGCTGGGGTGTCTTTAAACATTCATTCATTCATTCATTCATTCATTCATTCATTCATTCATTCATTCATTCATTCATTCATTCATTCATAGTTATCAGAGGAAATCCGCTATATTTTTCCTAGTGTTGCAAGGGATCTTTTATATCCACTTTCCCACAGACAGGAAAACACATACCACGGCCTTTGTCCAATTGTGGTGCACTGGTTGGAACGAGAAAAAAACCCCTAATCAGCTAAATGGATCCACCGAGGTGGTTCGATTCCTGTGACGCAAGCACCTTAAGCGTGCACTCAACCGACTGAGCTACATCCCGCCCACTACTGAAATAGAACACGTAGATTTGTAAGCAACTCTTTCGTTTCTCCAGGTTGGAAAAGAAAGGAAATAATTGTTGTTTTTTAACGACACCTCAGCCCTTAAAACTAAAGCTATTTGGTGTCTAATATACGATTATCCTTGACAGACAGCCTAGATAGCTGAGGTGTGTGCCCGAGACAGGGTTCTTGAATTGGATATAAGCACGAAAATAAGTTGAAATGAATATGATTATCTCAACATTTTGTCACCATTTAAAAAGAAAAAGAAAAAAGTTTAATGTTTTTTTCGTTGCAACCAGTGCCCCGAAACTAGTCTTTCGAAGTCCATGGTGTGTGGATGAAGCACTTGACAGCGATTCGTGCAAACAATCACAATATTGCCAACTTATTATTTCGACTCTAGACTGTTCTAGACTGTATCGACCGAAGTTTATAGGGGTGTCGCGTCATACTCCCCAGAAAACTATATTGAGACAAAAGAAAAGTAAAGTAAAATTTGTTTTATTTAACGACGCCACTAAAGCACATTGATTTTTTTTTATCTTATCATCGGCTATTGGACGTCAAACATATGGTCATTCATCCTGTAGACCGATGGCCTAAACACGACGCCACCTAGGCCGGTGAGACAAAACAAAAATGTGCTTGAGTAGGGAAGAGTTACAACCCTCGAACACTTACCCTGCACATGTGCCTGATTAATCATTAGAACATTTTTTTTTCACGTCCAGAATATTTGTAGTGGTAATCAGCGGGTTTCCTCTCTCAGTCTCCATACCAAGCATCGAACCTGACCCCCCAACCCCCCCTCACACAACCCCCCCCAAAAAAAAAACCCACCAACAACCCAACAACCAAAACCCCACCCCAAACACAACAACAACAACAACAACAACAACAACAACAACAAAACCCGCCAGAAAACAAACAAACAACAACAACAACAACAACAAAAACCACCACCTAAATGTTAGACACAAAATAGCCGTACTTTAAAATGTACTGGGGCGTCGATAAAGTTTTAAAAAGAAAACATCCTTTGCCAGGAACGTTGCGGATAATGCATATTTTAATGTTATTTTGTACATCAACTCTGCATGCAAAACTGATTATATTTCATGCAAAAAAGGTTTATCTTTCATCTGCAACTGAAGGTAATTTAATAAGATGGGTCCTGTAATGACATTAAACTCAATTAGCCGTCTGTCTGCACTGCCCGGGATCACATCTCACGTAATAGCCAACGCTGAACAATTTCCCTCTAATTCAGGAAGCTAATATGCAGCCTTAAATACAGGATAATAACCTCTCCTTATCTTCAGTAGACATCGCCTGAACACACAGTGCAAACACAGCCTTGCGCTATCAAAGTGTACTCTTACGATAAATGTCAAGCAAAGCCGTTGCTCTTTTGTTTTTGCATATACATGTAGTTGGACAAAAAATCGGTCTTTGCTTTTTTCTTTTGGTGTAGTCAGTCGATGAGTTTAAAGTGACAGAACCCAGTTTTAAAACACTACGGCTTATTTTTCATTATTAGAGTTTAAAGTGACAAAACCCAGTTTTAAAACACTACTGCGTATTTTTCATTATTACAGTTTAAAGTAACGGAACCCAGTTTTAAAATACTACGGCGTATTTTTCATTATTAGAGTTTAAAGTGACAGGACACAGTTTTTAAAACATTACGGCGTATTTTTCATTATTAGAGTTTAAAGTGACAGAACCCAGTTTTAAAACACTACGGCTTATTTTTCATTATTAGAGTTTAAAGTGACAAAACCCAGTTTTAAAACACTACTGCGTATTTTTCATTATTACATTTTAAAGTAACGGAACCCAGTTTTAAAATACTACGGCGTATTTTTCATTATTAGAGTTTAAAGTGACAGGACACGGTTTTAAAACATTACGGCGTATTTTTCATTATTAGAGTTTAAAGTGACAGAACCCAGTTTTAAAACACTACGGCTTATTTTTCATTATTAGAGTTTAAAGTGACAGAACACAGTTTTTAAAACACTACGGCGTATTTTTCATTATTAGAGTTTAAGGTGACAGAACACAGTTTTTAAAACATTACGGCGTATTTTTTCATTATTAGAGTTTAAAGTGACAGAACCCAGTTTTTAAAACGCTACTGCGTATTTTTCATTATTACAGTTTAAAGTAACGGAACCCAGTTTTAAAATACTACGGCGTATTTTTCATTATTAGAGTTTAAAGTGACAGGACACAGTTTTTAAAACATTACGGCGTATTTTTCATTATTAGAGTTTAAAGTGACAGAACCCAGTTTTAAAACACTACGGCTTATTTTTCATTATTAGAGTTTAAAGTGACAGAACCCAGTTTTTAAAACACCACGGCGTATTTTTCATTATTAGAGTTTAAAGTGACAGAACACAGTTTTTAAAACACTACGGCGTATTTTTCATTATTAGAGTTTAAGGTGACAGAACACAGTTTTTAAAACACTACGGCGTAATTTTCATTATTAGAGTTTAAAGTGACAGATCCCAGTTTTTAAAACACTACGGCGTATTTTTCATTATTAGAGTTTAAAGTGACAGATCCCAGTTTTTAAAACACTACGGCGTATTTTTCATTATTAGAGTTTAAAGTGACAGAACACAGGTTTTAAAACACTACGGCGTATTTTTCATTATTAGCGTTTAAAGTGACAGAACACAGGTTTTAAAACACTACGGCGTATTTTTCATTATTAGCGTTTAAAGTGACAGATCCCAGTTGTTAAAACACTACGGCGTATTTTTCATTATTAGAGTTTAAAGTGACAGATCCCAGTTGTTAAAACACTACGGCGTATTTTTCATTATTAGAGTTTAAAGTGACAGATCCCAGTTGTTAAAACACTACGGCGTATTTTTCATTATTACATTTTAAAGTAACGGAACCCAGTTTTAAAATACTACGGCGTATTTTTCATTATTAGAGTTTAAAGTGACAGATCCCAGTTTTTAAAACATTACGGCTTATTTTTCATTATTAGAGTTTAAAGTGACAGAACACAGGTTTTAAAATACTACGGCGTATTTTTCATTATTAGAGTTTAAAGTGACAGAACACAGGTTTTAAAACACTACGGCGTATTTTTCATTATTAGAGTTTAAAGTGACAGAACACAGGTTTCAAAATACTACGGCGTATTTTTCATTATTAGAGTTTAAAGTGACAGAACACAGGTTTTAAAACACCACGGCGTATTTTTCATTATTAGAGTTTAAAGTGACAGAACACAGGTTTTAAAACACTACGGCGTATTTTTCATTATTAACGTTTAAAGTGACAGATCCCAGTTGTTAAAACACTACGGCGTATTTTTCATTATTAGAGCTTAAAGTGACAGAACACAGTTTGTTAAAACACTACGGCGTGTTTTTCATTATTAGAGTTTAAAGTGACAGATCCCAGTTTTTAAAACATTACGGCTTATTTTTCATTATTAGAGTTTAAAGTGACAGAACTACGGCGTATTTTTCATTATTAGAGCCGTTTTAGGATATAGTCGGACAAAAATTCTTTTTTGCTTTTTTGGGTGTAGTTGGTCGTGAGTTTAAAATGACAGAACCTGGTTATAAAACACTACGACGTATTATTATTATTATTATTATTGGTTTAAGATTTGACAAAGTGTTTTTACAAAGACTGCCATCATGAGTTCGATTCCATTGTCAAGAAAGTAAAGTTTGTTAAGTTTTACTACACCACTAGAGCACATTGATTTATTAATGATTATAATCGGCTTTTGGATGTCAAACATTTGGTAATGTTGACATATAGTCTTAGAGAGGAAACCCGCTACATTTTTCTAGGGATATTTTGTATGCACCATCCCACAGACAGGATAGAACAATATATATGCTCACTTGATTGGCTGATTAATCTCGTCGGTAAATCAAGAACGAATCAAGGCATTAATCAAGGGGACCTTTAATATACCAATCGTGGTTCACTGGTTGGAATGAGAATTAGCCCAATGGGCCCACCGACGGGGACCGATCCCAAACCGATCGTGCATCAAGCGAGCGCTTTAACACTGGGCTACGTCCCGTATCTCCATTGTTAAGATGTCTGAGATTAACAAAGCCTTTTTTAACGACTAAAATTAAATAGTAAATACATTTTCTTATTTAGAATATTGGGGTCTGTATACTAAATTTGTTTCTGATCATCCTAATGTTTACTATGTGGGACCAATAACGGATATTGATACTGTCGTTAGACAGATCTTTCTAGCAGAAGTAGAAAAAATAATTACTAATGTTTTGTCTTTTATTAATGACTTACTCTTGAGTGAAGGGGGGGGGGGGTAACTTACGATTAATCTAATTCGTACAAATTCATATAACTTTAATATTGCAGAACACATTACGCATAATAACGCTTTTCTTTCATTAAAAATTTAAATTGCGACTGTACGGCGAATTGCTATACCAGTTATTTTTACAATAATTTCGAACAACGTTTACATTTATTACTCAGATTTAACTATTGGCTTATTTGTTTGCTAAAAGTCTTAAACATAGGTCTACAATTCCTTTATTATCAGTTATAACTTTAAGTTATATGTCATATAAGTTGCAGTATATAGTCTCGATATCCTTTGCGTGGTGCAGATCACTTACATGGATATAGAAGTCGAACAAAATTAGTTTCCGATTCCTTTTTCCCTTCAGGAGTTTACTATGAAGCAGACTACTGATAAACACCAGACATTGTTTATCCATAAGTTCCTTTAGAAAAACATTTAAATGCAAATAAAACTAAAACTGGGCCTTATGTTTACACATGTGGGAGAAGATCAAATTAATACATTGTTGTCTTCGTCTATTAAATATTAGCGACATTAATGAACATACATTTATATCGATTTATTTCGGATTAAAACCTGTGCTTGCGGCCATCCTATCAAGAATTCTGAACATTTCTTATTCTACTGCCCTATCTTTAACAAACAACGTATTCAATTTCTATCGACATACTTTAACCTAAATTATAAAATACTATTATTTGGCAATTCAGATTGTGAGAATCAAGGAAATATGAACAATGTTTAAAAATGGTTCAACAGCTTATAGTTGCATGGAAACGTTTTGCCAACTTTTGACATCTCTCTCTCAACAACTAACCTACTGTCCTGGGCAGACAGCCCAGTTAGCTGAGGTGTGTGCCGAGGACAGCGTGCTTGAACCTTAATTGGATATAAGTACTAAAATAATTTGAAATGAAATGAAAGGTGGATTTCACAAGCCGATGAATTAAACATCTTGTTGATTGCGGAGTACCTGGACCGGCAACAGATTTAGCAGCTTATATCCAATTAAGGTTCAAGCACGCTGTCCTGGACACACACCTAAGCTATCTGGGGTGTCTGTGCAGGACAGTGGGTTAGTTGTTAATGGTTAGTGGTCAGTGAGAGATACGAGGGTGTAGTGGTCTTACACCTACCCATTGAGTCGTTAAAACTCGGTCTGGGTGGGAGCCAGTACTGGGCTGCGAACCTTGTAACTTCCAGTCTTATGTCCTATGGCTTAACCACGACACCACCGCGGCCGGTTATGTTAATTAAAATGCTGCATGTAGCAGATTTAGCCTCATATATTACCATTATCGTCTTTGCGATTTGATTTGGTGTTATACTATTATCGTAATCCCGGGATTGTTTTGTTTTTTTCCGCGTCTGTAGCACATTCTCCCCTAATCTCTTATCAGGCTATCCCCTCCATCACAGAAATTCCGAGATTTAGAACGGATATAATGCTGAAAGAGTCATTAACACTGTGAATGGATTCGATTTTTTATTTCAGCTTACCTTACTTTCCTTGTTAGCTCTTAGTTACTTAATTTACACTCCTTTGTCTACCAGACCAATTTATCCTCGCCTTAAACAATTTGCATAATTTGCCTACATTGCATTTCATTCATGTAAACTTGTTTTTGTTTGTATTAAAATATTTATATATTGTGAGTGTCGTTGTTTTCCTCTTTACCCTTGACTTGTATGCTATACCAAACACTAAAAGAAACGAGAATGTTAAATCAGTTTTTCTTTTCTTTAATTTATTTTACAGCATTCAGCTTGAATTCCAGTAGTTTTTATAGCTATTAAAATTAGGGTCGGGACGTCGTCCAGTGGTAACGCGCTCGCCTGATGCGCAGTCGGTATAGGATCAATCCCCCGTCGGTGGGCCCATGTTTGCTATTTCTTGTTCCAGCCAGTGCAGTACGACTGGTATATCAAATACCGTGGTATATACTATATTGTCTTTGGGATAAAAGCTCCCTTGCTACTAATGGAAAAATGTAGCGGGTTTCCTCTCTAAGACTATATATAAAAAATACCAAATGTTTGACATCCAATAGCCGATGATTAATAAATCAATGTGCTCTAGTGGTGTCGTTAAACAAAACAAAGAAAAACAAAGGATTTAGCTCAGTCGGTTGAGTGTTCGCATGAAGTGCTTTCGTCGAAGGATCGAACTACCCCGGTGGATCCATTCAACTGACTGGGTTTTTCTCTCGTTCCAACGAATGCTTCAACCAATGCAATACAACTGGTAAAAGGACATGGTCGAAAGGAAGGAAATGTTTTATTTAACGACGCACTCAACACCTTTCATTTTCGGTTATATGGCGTCGGACATATGGTTAAGGACCACACAGATATCGAGGGAGGAAACCCGCTGTCGCCACTTCATGAGCTACTCTTTTCGATTAGCAGTAAAGGATCATTTATATGCACCATCCCATAGACAGGATAGCACTTACCACAGCCTTTGATGTACCAGTCGTGGTGCACTGGCTGGTGCAAGAAATAGGGACATGGTAGATGATTTTCTGTCTCTGGGAATGCATATAAAAGATCCTTGCTGCTAACGGAAATATGTAGCGGGTTTCCTCTGATGACTATGTGTTAGAATTACCAAATGTTTGACATCCAATAACCGATGGTTAATTAATCATTGTGCTCTAGTGGTGTCGTTAGACAAAACAAACTGTACATGTCAATGTTATGATCAAATTGTTAGATTTTCTCTTTTGTACACCATCTAACACTTTCCCCTGGGAGTTTTGACAAACCCTTAGAAATATTGCCATAGACATCAGCAGTTTCTTCAAATGTAATAAAGCATCCGAGTTCTGTGTTTTGGCAGCCATCTTGAATATTTAAAAACGCTCAGGGGTGAAAAATTTACACCCCTCGGATCCTCAATCAGTACCTTCTAGAGATGCAAAAATCAGAAAGAACAATTGTGGGTACCGAATTTAAAGGTTTAATGCACTGGCAAAAGAGACTTTAATCCGTCCCAACATGGATTTCCTTTTTTCATACTATAACATTTACTACAAGTTATTTATTTCCAAGCCGATTGATTTGTAAACTGCACACAGAAATAGTATTTATTTGTTATTTCCAAAACACTTTCACTTTTCTTCTTACGTCAAACGAAACTGAAAGTATTTACAGAAAACATTTTTATAGAATGATGGGACGGACTATATATATAAGATATGGATCTGTGAATAAAATAAATTTGCGAAAAAAAGGAAGAAAACTAGGAGCACAATATTTATTTTAGGAGCATAATTTTGATTATAAAAATTACATTAACACTCTGCTGAACGTTTAAGATTGTAAGCAACTGTTTAGATATTTTAAGGGAATCCAGGAAAAAAAACCCCACTCGGACTGTGACGGAACATGCTCTTAATTTTGTTTTCGCCTGTGGCGATATTAATTGTTTTACAGGGCCGTGTGCAGTCTTAATATGCACTTAAGCCCAGGTGGACCTTGTTACGTAATACCTCTGCGCGACGGTCGTCGAGCTGTACTTTCCAATACACACCCGGACCATGTGGCCAGTAGTTACGTAATACCTCCGCTAGTTCGGTACGATCGGGATATATTTGGCGAACTAGGCGACAGTAAGTCTAGGCTTGTAAGAAAAAAATACCGCTTGGTTACTGTGGGAATATACACATCATAAGATTCGGTTCCGCGTGCTGTCTCCGGACCAGTCTGGGGTTTTATAATAAATAGCTAGGGTTTTAGAGATATCGGGGAGAAACATATTGGAAGGCTTCCAGGGAACGTTCGTCCGTTTGGACTTGGTAAATATCATTTCTGCTCTGTTGTATAACCTTGATGTGATTGATGTGACTTTAAATATTTTAATACTGTATTATACCAATATTATTTAGACGGTGCTGCCGGTCATCTGACGCAGTATACTGTAGGCTCACTGTTCTAAATAATTATTAAGGCTTAGCCAGTCATCCTAGAGGACCTAGGTAAACTGTAGGTTATTGTCCTTATTGTGATAGGTACCAGTATTAATTCTGTGTTACAAGGTTACTGAATGAGTAGTAAGGGTTAATTAAAAATTAACCAGTTAGGAATAGAGTTGTAATTCCTTTATTAATTAAGTTACCCTGGAAGCGTTTCTCAATTATCACACGTGTGGGTGTTGTGTCACGGTGAAGTGATTACAATATTGTGTAAACTAGACACCTAGAGATTAACTAATTAAGTGATCAGTTCTGGGTTGTTATTATTTGTTGTTGTTAATTAACTACTGCGGCAGTACATTGGTCTGCGTAGTAGTAATACAGATTCCAAAGTGTATAGTGTTTTTGTTGTGTTTTCTAGTGAATTAAACGTGCTATATTACATATACTTTATATAGATCGTATCTCTGATCATTCCTAGACGAGCCACACGCGGGTATAACTGCCCGTTACAGAGAGATCTAATAGATATACAGTTAGGAGAGATATTTGGATAATCGTGTTTCATTCAGTTACGGGTATTATAGGATCCCCGTGACAAGGACAAAACCCAACTTGACAGAAGCCCACAAGACAAAACCCCACTTGGACAAAAGCCCACTCATTAATCAGAATTCTGGACAAAACCCCACTCTGAAATAGTTCTAACTGCACATCAAAGGTATGGTTTTTAATAGAAATTTTGGTTGTGTTTATATCTGAAGAATCCTCAAATGACACATTGCGAAGGTATATTCAGTAGTAGACGGCTTCCTTTAATTGTTAGTGAAATCACAAATAAAACCAGAATTCTACACACACACACACACACACACACACACACACACACACACACACACACACACACACACACACATACATACACACACACATACATACATACACACACACATATATATATATATATATATATATATAGGTGTACATACCTAGTTACTATACCAATAGAGCAAGAGCAATTACCTTTTACCAGATAAAAAATCACTTTTGTGTAAACTATGTAAATATTTGCAAATTGTCATTGAGAGGGTCAGTCTTCCGGGTTAATATTACTTAAATATTATGTCCATTACCACTACAGAAAACACTTTGTAACTTATTTTGTTTATATTTTCTCCATACTGCACTGGATGCAGTTTATGAGAATATAATTCTTGTCTTGTCTTGTCTTGTCACACAAAAAAAACCCACTCTGAAATATTCTAACTGCACTTCAAAGGAATGTTTTTTACTTGAAATTTTATTGCGCTGATTGCTAATGAATCCACTAATGACAACACTGGACACCGTGAGCGATGGAACTAGAGACAGTTGTATTGTTATATTTGTGTTAAATGAATAAAAAGAAGAAGTCATCTTATTGCTGTGTTTAATATGAGAGAAGTGGGGTTCTGTCTAGTGGGGTTTTGTCCGGTTACCATTTTAAGGTTATATAATAGTGTTGCATGCGTATACAGCACTGTATTTGGAAATCGGTTATCATGTTTTTGACGTGCACCAGTATTTTGATATATTACTTACATCAGATTTAAACCGAACTTTTGATAAACAAGTTTGCAAGTAATTTTCATTGAGTAATACTAGAGAGAGAGAGAGAGAGAGAGAGAGAGAGAGAGAGAGAGAGAGAGAGAGAGAGAGAGAGAGAGAGAGAGAGAGAGAGAGAGAGAGAGAGAGAGAAACATAACCATGTGTAAATTTTAAATAACCGTGTTACGTGTTACAAGTAAGTGATTGTGTGGGTGCAACTGGTAAACGTAACTGAATAAATGTTAATAATGGTTAAAGTTCAGTTCCCCCGATGCGACTAAAGGCATTTATTTTCGCGCGTATATCAAACTAAGTTCGCATTTCCGACTACAAAGTCGCTAATTAGAGCTCTGTAACAAAGAACCAGCCTTCTTACCGATTTTAAAGTCGCATAGGTGAAAAAAGACGAAGAAATATTAAGACTATGTACTGGTAGGAAAATGTAACAATCGTCTTCAAATGAAAAATAAAACTGGTTGCGTGCTTTCGCACTGAAGAAAATATTAATTTAATCTCATAACGTATATGAAACCAACCACGCGTCCTTTACACCCACTTAAAACTACATCACTATGAAGTAGTTTAAGGCTGGTAGGTACTGGGTTCGCAGCCCGGTACCGGCTCCCACCCAGAGCGAATTTTAACGACTCAATGGGTAGGTGTAAGACCACCACACCCTCTTCTCTCTCACTAACAACTTACAACTAACAACTAACCCTCCGTTCTGGACAGACAACCAGATAGATGAAGTGTGTGCCCAGGATAGCGTGTTTGAACCTTAATTGTATATAAAAACAAAAATAAGTTGAAATGAAATGAAACTGCGTAGAAAAATCGAATAACCTCAGTGGACCCATCCTCTGATTTGATTTTTCCCGTTCCAGCCAGTGCACCACGACTGGTATATCAAAGCCCGTGGTATGTGCTGTCCTTTGTGTGGAAAAGTGCATGTAAATGAACTGAAGTAGTTACGTCGTCGATTTATTGCTGAGGTTTGTCGTCCACATGCCCAATGGTAAAACGGTATCCTGATGTTCGGTCGATCCCCGCCGGTGGGCCTATTGGACTATTTCTCGTTCAAAAGCCATGATATGTGCTATCATGTTTGTGAGATGATACATATAAAGATCCCTTGCTGCTAATTGAAATAAGTAGCCCATTCTGTGGTGATATGGGTTTCCTCTCTCATTATCTTTGTTGTCCTTAACAATCTCTCCGATACCATAAAGCCTAGTCCGAAGGGACGTAGAAAGTGTGATTCTTTCTACGTCCGGATATTGTTACATACCCTATATATATCCTATATTCAAAACTTGTGGCACCACGTTTCAATCGTTTCTCAACCGAAATAGTGCAACAAATGGACACACAAACCAAAAATGTATAACCTACCGTACTCATTAAATCCCGATTGAAGTACTTGCATCATTATTGACAAAATAAATCTTCCAACGACAACATAAAAAATCCCCGCCATTTTCAATTTGCTAAATAGAGGAAAGCAAATCGCCCTGCACATTAAGGAAAGTATTGACTTAATACGCGCCATTCACTACATAAAACCGTAAATAAAACAAAATGTGTCCAGGGCACCGTTAAACAAAACATTTCTTTTTCTTCTTTCGTTTTTGTGGGGTTTTTTTCTTCAGTAAAAGCTATAAATAATGAAAGCAAAATAACTGACATTCATTTCCATAAACAGATAACCATATTCTTTGCAATTCCAACTCTATCATATACATAAACAGATATGCAAGCAAACACGCAATTTCTACCCATGAGAATGTATTTGCGTTTCGACGTTATTGTTAAGATTTGCATACATTTTGGCGTAGGGATGGCGGATAGTTTACACATGTCTGCTACAGTGTATGGTTTGCTTCACCCTTCATTTAGTTCAGACAAAGTATCTACATCTCCAGAGAATGGGAAAACGGCTCTGTCTTCATTCATAATGCTCTGAGCCAAAATGCCAGTCTGCTAGAAAAAACACTGTTAACAGAAAAGGCCACCGTCCCCAAGGCAAAACGTCATTAACCATTATACGTACAGTGTACTTGCATTAATCAATTTAAAGTTGACGCGCTCGTTTGACAGAAATCTGGTTTGTAGTCGACGTTACATTGCAATGAATGAATGAATGGACGAACGAACGAACGAATGAATAAATAAATCCGGGCTTCTAGAGTATGGTAGCCCCACTCCCATGGCTAGTGATATTCAATGTCGGGCTAGTAAATAACTATTATTGCAATGCCCAACGGCTAGTGAAATTGTTTTGTCAAATTTTGCAGTTAAGTCTATTTTGTAAATATGAATATCCCCCCAATGTTAGTGTTTTTAAGCTCTATTTCCCTGTTTAGGTGACATATCTGATTATGCAATTATTTAGTAAAATTGTATTAACTTAAGCAAAGTAGGGCTAGTGAATTTTCCCTTGTGGATAGTAACTTTTTAATATCATTGATCCCATGGCTAGTGGATTTTATAAAAATTCTAGAAGCCCTGAATAAATGAATGAACGGATGTATGAATGCACGAATGGACGAATGAATGCATGTTATACATACGGTGTGCTTGCTTTTATGAATTTAAAGTTGTCGCGCCCGTTTGCCAGTATTCTGGTTTAAAGCCGACGTTACATTTTAATGAGTGAATGAATGGATGGATGGATGGATGGATGGATGAGTGAATGAATGGTTGAATGGATAAATGAATGAATGTATGAAATAATGAATGCATGTTTACCGACAACACCCCAGCATAATGTGAACTAATGAAGGAATGCTTATCAACACAGCAATTGTATTCTTAACGTAATTAATATTTCCATATTCCTTACCTTTTCTGAAACCAAATAGACGATGTGTATTTTTGTGCTGGGATGTCCTTAAATATTCATTCATTCATTCATTCATTCATTCATTCATTCATTCATTCATCCATCCATCCATCCATTCATTATTTCATAAATTTATTAATTCATTCATTCATTCATAAATTCATTAATTCATTCATTCATTCATCCATTCATTCATTCATTCATTCATTCATTCATTCATTCATTCATTCATTCATTCATTCATCCATTCATTCATTCATTCATCCATTCATTCATCCATTCATTCATTTATCAACACCGCAGTACAGAACCGGCCTCGGTGGTTTAATGGTTATGCCATCAGACTTCAGGCTGGTAGGAACCGGGTTCGTATCCCACCTGAGGCAATGGGGGATTTTTCATGCCAGTACCGGCTCCAACGCAGAGTAAGTGCACCGCTAGGCCCAATGTATAGGTGTAAGGCCACATACACCGAGTTTGACCCACTTGACGACTGCGATTCTGGGCTCCCGAGTGTTTGACCCGATGATGACCCGGCATGTCCAGTCACGAAAGAGAAAAGAATGAAGAACCGACTACATGCATAAACTTTGAAAAAAAAAGGTTTGTTTACTGACACCACCAGACACATTGATTTATTAATCATCGGCTATTAGATGTCAAATATTTGGTAATTTTGACACATAGTTTTAGAGAAGAAACCCGAAACATTTTTTCATTAGTAGCAATGGATATTTTATTAACACCATCCCACAGACAGGATAGCACACACCACGGCACTTGATATACCAGTCGTGGTGCACTGACTGGAACGAGAAATAGCCCAGTGGGTCCACCCATCAAGCGAGCGCTTTACCACTGGGCTACGATCCGCCCCGCATAAACTTTGGAAGACTTTGATCAAACTGTTGATCTCAGATGTAGTAATGGGAAGGTTCACAACATTCTAAAACGAGCGGGCTTCCGGTGTGATGGCATTTGGTGGTATTCACGGGGCTCCAACCCCCCCCCCCCCCCCGCCACCCCACCCCACCCCACCCCACCCCCGGATCCGCCACTGCATTTCTCTTTATCATGGAAAGAAAAACCCCCAGGTCGTTTAACTTCAGTGTTTTTAAAACCAGAGAAATTCCACGGTTTATCTTTGAATTGCTGTTGATTATAAACATTTATAAAACGAAAATAAAACGTTGAATGGGACTTCGATAATTTCCGTATATCACGGATGTTGCCGGAAATATAACTATTACGTCAACAATACGATGACGTTTCAATATAGTTATGGACGTCAAAGTTGCCCTTCGTACATTCTTCTGAATTTAGCTTAAATTTAGAAATGTGTGAACGTTATCGCTTGTTGACGTCTATGAATACATTTGACGTGTACAAAGAAAGATTAAATTACTTGGAATGCAATAATAAAGATGGCGAAGCTGTCAGGATGGTTAGCTGCTATTTCATTAATATTCTACAGAGTGGATAACACCAAGACAGGTCAGTGTATTTTTAAAAAAAATATTTTAGTGAAATATATTTAAAATATTTACCAGTGAAATGATAGTCCAGTCATTCTACGATATGGGATTTAAAAGCAATTGTAAGCTTAATATATGTAGTTCATGTTCCTAAGTAACATGCTTAAAGTATAGGAAGTGCCAATTAACGAAACTCTGTTAAAATGTAATTAAAATTGTAAACATCACACATAATATGACTCGTGCCATCATGACTCCTTTCAGTGAGCCATAGCAAAGTGACGTCAACAGCACTGAATGGAAGTGACGTAGTTAATAGTTAAATACATACCTTTCTGTCACGGGGATCATATAATACCCGTAACCGAATAAAACACGATATGGTCTCACTACACAGATGTCATCTGCCATTCAAACCCATGTTAAACTGCCCAACTTCAAGCGAAGATTGCCCATAGAACGGGTTCTCGTTGGCACTAACAACATACACCATTGCAAACATACATTATATAAGCATTTATTTTCACTCCAAAATTGAGAACATTTCCGTCTCAGTTTTTTGCTATATGAACACATCTGGCTGTAGTACCGGTCCGAACAGGTGGTTCATTAACCGATTCACTCCGGCTGTCACTTGCGCTATATACCCATGCCCATAAAGGTCGATGCACAATATTACAAAATAACATGGGCAAAATACAGCCAGGAGGCTTACCATTAAATATACATATTGTTTTAATTCTTCACCATTTCCTAGAAATTAATATGTGAACCATAACATGTGTCCCAATTAGGAACTATAGTGGACCGTGATCAATGAACTATCACCCGGAAGTGATCTGTGTAGTGAGACCTTATCCAAATATCCCTCCTAACTGTATATCTATTAGATCTCTCTGTATCGGGCAGTTTTAAAACCCGAGTGGCTCGTCTAGGTATGATCAGAGATAAGATCTTATATAAAGTATATGTAATATAGCACGTTTAGTTCACTAGAAAACACAACAAAAACACAATAGTCTTTGGAATCTGTATTAATACTACGCTGACAAATGTACTACCGCAGTAGTTAATTAACAACAACAAATACTAACAACCCAGAACTGATCACTTAATTAGTTAATCTCTAGGTGTCTAGTTTACACAATATTCTAATCACTTCACCGTGACACAACACCCACACGTGTTATAATTGAGAAACGCTTCCAGGGGAACTTAAGTAATAAAGGAATTACAACTCTATTCCTAACTGGTTAATTTTTAATTAACCCTTAACTACTCATTCAATAACCTTGTAATACAGAATTAATACTGGTACCTATCACAATAAAGACAATAACCTACAGTTTACCTAGGTCCTCTAGGATGACTGGTTAAGCATTATATATATTAGAACAGTGAGCCTACAGTTTACTGCGTCAGATTACCGGCAGCACCGTCTAAATAATATTGGTATAATACAGTATTAAAATATTTAAAGTCACATCAATCACATCAAGGTTATACAACAGAGCAGAAATAATATTTACTAAGTCCAAACGGACGCGTTCCCTGGAAGCCTTCCAATACGTTTCTTCCCGATAAATCTAAATCCTAGCTATTTATTACAAACCCGAATATCGCCTGGGGGCACATCGCGGTACCGAATACCTACAAGTGATATTTCGACAGCGACCAAGCCGGCATATTTTTCTTAGAAGCCTAGACTGGTCTTCGCCAAGTTCGCCAGCAATACCCCGATCGTACCGAACTAGCGGAGGTATTACGTAACTACTGGCCACATGGCCTCCGCAACTGGTCTAGGTGTGTATTGGAAACAGAACGACCACCGTCGCGCAGAGGTATTACGTAACAAGGTGCCCAACTGGGCTTAAGTGCATATTGGAACTGCACACGGCCCTCTAAAACAATTAATATCGCCACAGGCGAAAAGAAATAAGAGCATGTTCCGTCACACTTTCAAATAATTTTTTTATGAAAAATGGTCACATTAATTTATTAAATGTGTCAAATGTTTGGTAATTTCATAAATAGTCTTAGAGAGGAAACCCGCTACATGTTTTCCATTGGCAGCAAGGGGTATTTTAAATGCACCATCCCACAGACACGATAGAATATACCACGGCCTTTGATATACCAGTCGTGGTGCACTGACCGGAACAGGAAATATTCTCACTAACATGGCGACAGAGATCGATCCCAAACCGACCACGCATCCAGGAAGCGTTTTACCACTGGGCTACATGGAAGTGACGTTGTTATCCATACCTTTTAAAAACAAATCTTATAAAAAAAAGTGTCACATTGATTTATTAATCATCGGCTATTAGATTTGGTAATATTTACATATAATCTTAGAGAGAAAACCCGCTACATTTTGTTTCATTGATAGCAAGGGTTACGAGCGTATTTTAAATGCACCATCCCACAGACACGATCCTGTCCAGGCTCCATATTCATAAACATACTTAAGTCAATGTATGATACTTATCTATGTACTTTAAATATCTATTTAGGTATAATACATTGACTTAAGTACGTTTATGAATACGGAGCCTGGACGGAGGAACCGGCTGAGGCCGACACCTGCGCCCAAGACAGGCGTGCGCTACAACAGCTTGCTCTGAATGTGCACGTTAAACTCTCTGACCTGACCTGACAGACACGATAGAATATACCACGGCCTTTGATATACCAATCAATGTGTACTTGCGCCAGAACAAGCAATATTCCAATGTTCTCACCGACAGGGGTCGATCCTAGATCACCCGCACATCAGACGAGTGTATATGCTGTGTACGTGATTGTTTATCGCGATGTAATTTCGAAAGACAGTTTGGCTAAAATATTCTGCTAATGCAAAACACAAGCATAACTAAATCGTTAAAGTCACGTATGCATTGGCCTTTGTTTAATCCTAAATTAGCAATACCCCCGGATTCTGTTTAATGATTTAAACAAAAACTTTGTTGTTCATTAAGACATTTAATGGCTTTAATGTAGTTTTCGTAAGGATATATTTGACAGTATATTGCTCATGATTTAAAAACAACAACCCTAAAACATGTTTAAATAAAACTAAATATATTTTGCTTTTATCTTTCTTTTTAAAATGGTTTATTAAAGTTATGCGGCAACCAGTTTTTACTGACGGCTACTAGATTTTAAAAGGGCAAGCTAAAATGGATAATTCAAAGGGACAGACCCTAGATTTTAAACAATAAGGCATATTTTTGACTATTATAGGCGATATTTTATAACTGAAATCATACTTTATTTGGATTTTATGGTTTAGATGATCAATTTTCGTACATTCGAAGTGTTTTTGGTCATCCTGGTGTTTTTCAATATCACAAAATGCATTTCTCATATTTTTAAAAACGCACGTGCGTCTGAGAAATAACAGTTCAAAGTCACAGACGCATCTTTCACTTTATCCAAATGTGTTACAGGTTTGTAAATTAACTAAACTTAGTGTTAATTTTCACGGGTTGAAACTTGGATCTGTCCCTTTAACTAAACTTAGTGTTAATGTTCACGGGTTGAAACTAGGATCTGTCCCTTTAACTAAACTTAGTGTTAATTTTCACGGGTTGAAAATTGGGTCTGTCCCTTTAATCAAACAAAGTAAGTTTTGTATAATTTAACGCTAGGCAGTCATAGCCAAAACAAAAATTGTACTACGTAATAAAAAAACACCCAGTGGCTTTAATATGTTTCTATCAGTGAAACCCCTCTAAACCGGACACCCACAGAATCAAGTAAAAAGAGTTTTCCGGTTAACAGAGTTTCTGTTCTGTACTGATATTTAAACAGGTTCCCGTATAAAACATCCAGTATTGAGGACATTCCGATTAACAGAGGTTTCACATATATGTATATGTATTAATATGTGTGTGTGTGTGTGTGTGTGTGTGTGTGTGTGTGTGTGTGTGTGTGTGTGTGTTTGTGTTTGTGTTTGTGTGTGCGTCTGTCTGTCGGTCTGTCTGTATGTATGTACTGACGTATGAATATCTGTATATTGTATGTATGTCGAGGTTGATCTATGTATGTCATAGATATTAACGCACTGGAGCAGAGGATAATTAAGTCCTTTCTGGCCTCATGCCTTTGCTGGGATACGAACCTATGGCACTGAATCGCCCGCAAATTGCAGACTAACCACGATGCGTTCTGAGCTATCCAGACATCCAAAACAAGGATGCTGTTTAACTCATCCACATAAATGGGGCCTACAATCTACGCGGTCGATCCCGCTTACGTGCATGAAACAGTGGGCAGACCAGATATATGAATATCTATATAGTGTATGTATGTCGGATTTGACTATTCATACATAGATACCAACGCACTGGCGCAGGGGATAATTAAATCCTTTCTGGCCGTACAAATTGTCTCATGCCGTTATCGGGACTCGAACCTGTGGCACCGTATCGCCCGCAACTTGTTACTTGCAGGCTTGCCACGATACGTTCTGAGCTGTCGAGACATCCTTAGATGTTTATGTATGTATGTATGTAGTTATGTATGTGTGTTTGTATGTATGTCTGTATTTCTGTCTGTCTGTATGCGTGTATGTGTCTGTGTATGTCTGTATGTATGTACGTACGTACGTATGTATGTGTATTGTCTATAATTCAGTATACAATAATCACCACCGTGCCTCTACTCCAGCCACCCCAGGGCTCGAGATAGGAAGTGAGATATGGCTTGCTGTTATGTTTACGACATAACAGACCGACAGAAATATGTCCTGATAAAAACAAAACAAAAAAACATGCTGCAAATACACAGCATGTCGTTTCCGATAGTGTTGAAACATTAGGACCTTTGAGATGTTTTTTTGTAGTGTATTATGGAATTAAAATATAACAGAATTCTGAGCTAAAATAGTAGATGAGATAATCGTGCGTAAATCTGTCTAGACACCGGCCTTGGCGGTGTCGTGGTTAATCCATCGGACATAAGGCTGGTAGGTACAGAGTTCGCAGCCCGGTACCGGCCTCGATGGTGTCGTGGTTAATCCATCGGACATAAGGCTGGTAGGTACAGAGTTCGCATTTCGCGGCACCGGCCTTGGCGGTGTCGTGGTTAATCCATCGGACATAAGGCTGGTAGGTACAGAGTTCGCAGCCCGGTACCGGCCTCGATGGTGTCGTGGTTAATCCATCGGACATAAGGCTGATAGGTACAGAGTTCGCATTTCGCGGCACCGGCCTTGGCGGTGTCATGGTTAATCCATCGGACATAAGGCTGGTAGGTACAGAGTTCGCATTTCGCGGTACCGGCTCCCACCCAGAGCGAGTTTTAACGACTCAGTGGGTAGGTGTTAGGCCACTACACCCTCTTCTCTCTCGCAAACCACTAACAATATAACAACTAACCCACTGTCCTGGACAGACAGCCCAGATAGATGAGGACAGCGTGCTTGAACCTTAATTGGATATAAGCACGGAAATAATTTGAAATGAAATGTCTCGAGACTCAGGCACGGCGGAAGCAACTAGACATTGGGGGTGGGGTGGGGGGGGGGGGTGTGTGTGTGTGTGTGGATGGGTGGGTTGTTGTCCGACAGATCGAAGGCGCAAAGCAAAGTTTCTAGGGGATTTGGGGAGTAGGCCTATGCTCCCACATAAAATTGTGAAAACTAGATGTCCTGAAATGCAATTTCCTGCATTCTACAAGTAAAATTCAGCTCTACCTTAAGATTTACTACCAATAATATGTTGGATTCAGAATTATTACCTGAGACTTAAAAAATTTACCTGCGATTTTTTAAAAAGGTTTTTAGCATGCCACTGCTAGGCCTAAAAAATAAAAATAAATGTTTGCTTTCGCAGACCGCTATTTCGAGCCCTGCTCCCCCATGTGGCCAACTCTGTGACAGTCGTCAGTAAATATATCAAAACTGTTACTGATATGGACGCCGTAACAAAAAAAGAAAAAAGAAGTGTAATCAGTCATTTGCAAATTGACTACAGCCGCGTCATGTTTCGTCTTTCTTTCCGCTTTTTTATGTTTCTGGTTTTGATGTTTATTACCAACGAAATTCATTTCACGAGATAGGAAGCTGTTTTTTTTGTTGTTTCCTTTGTGTTTTCAAATTAATGCACGCACTTTGGGAATTGGATGTATTTTGAACAAACTCGTGGTAGACGTGGAGAGTTCTATTAGATAAAACAACGTATCAATCAGACCCGTCCTTCGACAAACTCCGACATCCCTCGGGGACTTCCGTAATCCAATTACTCCGAGTGTTGACATGACGTGTTAAATGTCGCGGAATCGTTGTAATTTGGCGGACGTCGCTCGGTGTAGCCCAGTGGAAGAGCGCTCGCCTGAGGTGCGAGGAGTTGTAGGATCTATTCCTCTTGTGGGATCCAATGAGTTTCACCTTGCCACAAGGGTCTGTTTTAGAAGTTATTAGAATGAAGTGTATCGGATGAATAAATAAAAATATAGAATTTCACAACGTCTTAATGGAATAAGCGTCTTTCACCCGTAACGGGTTCATCAGTTCCATATATATATAAACCCGTGGTATGTGCTGTTCTGTTTTAATAAAGGACATATAAAAGATACCTTGCTGCTAATGGAAAACTATTGCAGGCTCCCTCTAAGAATTATCAAATTGTTCACATCTAATATACGAAGTTTCATAAATCAATGTGCTCTAGTGGTGTTGTTAAACAAAACACACTTTAAATAAATTGTCATGCCCCGGCCACTGTCAAACGACCATTTATCTCAAACGGCGTCTTAGCTGAATATATGCATGATCACAAATTGAAACCGTGTTACATACATGACAACACGTTCCACAACCTTTAATATACGAGTCGTACTGGCTAGAAACGACCTGTAAGCTAGGGCTAACAGAGGTGGTCGTAGACTGGTTGACAATGTGTAAACAAATCCCGGGAGGAAGTTGCGGTCAAAAATGGCCCCGGTGGATTTTTCACTTGTTAACGTGATTTTTATTAATATTTATTAATAGATTTATTCTACAATTATTGTGGCTTTAAACAACAACAACAACAACAACAACAACAACAACAACAACAACAACAACAATAACAACAGCAACAAAAGACCAAACACCCCCCAAACAAAAACAAAACCCCCCACCCACCCCCCACCCCTCAAAAAAGGAGCAAAAACAAAAACAAACAAACCCACCGAAATAAACAAGCACCTGCGAAACTACAAATATTATAATACATTATTAAAAAAACAAAAAACAAAAACAAACAGGCACGGCGAAACCAAGTAGACATGGGTGTGGGGGTGGGGGGTTTGAGATCGAGGGCGCAAAGCAACATTTCTAGGGGTTTTGTGGGTGTGCCCCTAGTTTGAAAACTAGATGTCCTGAAATGCAATTTCCTGCATTTTACAAGTAAAACTCATCTCTGCCTTAATTGTTGATTGTCTCATAGGTTACTGATGGCAAAGTTGACTGGTTTTGAAAGAACCACGAGATTGGAATATTAAATATATCTCATACATAATGTATCTGATAATCGTGAGTGATATTTTACTAGAGAAGATGATTACAGAATATCCCAGTTTAAACGAGAGACATCGTTGCCAATTGAACGATATTTATTACCTCGTCCAAATATCAGGTTCTTTTACCATCGATATTGAAGATATATATACACAACGATAGTAAATATTCGATCTACGATGGAGGGCGGCTCACTGGCAACTCGCAATTCAAGAAGATGCTGCACCACTAATCTATCTTTTATCTAATCCGAAAAGTGAGGAACAAAACTTAGCCATTTTGCGTCCATTCTTCATCTTCATTCTCTATTACAGTTGTAAAGGGGTGGGGTGGGGGGGGGGGGGGGGGGGGGGGAGGGTATTGTTCGTATTTTGTCAAAGAGAAAATATCACACACTGGAGTAACGGACCATGTTATTGGATGATTTGGCGCTCGTCGACCAATGACCTTGTCGGTAGTAAATATGACATCACGGTTTGGCAAATTGTCAATATATCACGTACATTTTTAATAGTATAAATTTGCATTTACATGTCTCGACCTTGTTTTGTGCAGCCCTCTCTGTCGAAATAAGAGTTTGTGTCCACCACAAACGTGCTTGAACAGTTCTCTGATAGTAGCATGCTAAACATTACCCACACTCAAACAGTCGTTTTGAACGCTAAGTTGATAAAAAAACAAGATTATTTTTAAAGATGCATATATAATCTCTCTCTCTCTCTCTCTCTCTCTCTCTCTCTCTCTCTCTCTCTCTCTCTCTCTCTCTCTCTCTCTCTCTCTGGGTGTGTGTGTGTGTGTGTGTGTGTGTGTGTTTTATGAAGGACTACTACCCTGTCTGTGGGATGATGCTTATAAAAGATCATTGCTGTTAATCGAAAAAGAGTAGCCCATGAAGTGGCGACAGCGGCTTTCATCTCCCAATATCTGTGCGGTCCTTATACATATGTCTGACGCCATATAACCGTAAATACAATGTGTTGAGTGCGTCATTAAATAAATCATTTCCTTTCTTCCTTCCATATAACCGTAAATACATTGTGTTGAGTGCGTCGTTAAATAAAACATTTCTTTCTTTCTTTCATGAAGGACTATAATGAACTAAAAGTAGAAGCGTTTAAATAATGGACTTGTTACAAGCTTCTATATATAGATAACTAACACGGAGAAAATTATTTTAGAAAAAATATTTGCACAATAACAAAGAAAAAGAAAGAAGTGTTTTATTTAACGACGCACTCAACACATTTTATTTACGGTTATATGGCGTCAGACATATGGTTAAGGACCACACAGATTTTTTTAGAGGAAACCCGCTGTCGCCACATAGGCTACTCTTTTACGACAGGCAGCAAGGGTTTTTTTTATGTGCGCTTCCCACAGGCAGGATAGCACAAACCATGACCTTTGTTGAACCAGTTATGGATCACTGGTCGGTGCAAGTGGTTTACACCTACCCACTGAGCCTTGCGGAGCACTCACTCAGGGTTTGGAGTCGGTATCTGGATTAAAAATTCCATGCCGCGACTGGGATTCGAACCCAGTACCTACCAGTCTGTAGACCGATGGCCTGCCACGACGCCACCGAGGCCGGTTTGCACAATAAAGCAGGAAGCTGGTTATTATAAAGCTTATTTTGAAGTAATCAGGACACAATTTAGGCGCAAATCTACGGGTTTTCTTTTTAAATAAAGGTGTCCGTGACATGAATGTAGTATAATTCCATGAACTTCACAAACAAGACACCGGCCTCGGTGGCGTCGTGGTTAGGCCATCGGTCTACAGGCTGGTAGGTACTGGGTTCGGATCCCAGTCGAGACATGGGATTTTTAATCCAGATACCGACTCCAAACCTGGGGTGAGTGCTCCGCAAGGCTCAATGGGTAGGTGTAAACCACTTGCACCGACCAGTGATCCATAACTGGTTCAACAAAGGCCATGGTTTGTGCTATCCTGCCTGTGGGAAGCGCAAATAAAAGATCCCTTGCTGCTAATCGGAAAGAGTAGCCCATGTAGTGGCGACAGCGGATTTCCTCTCAAAACCATATGTCTGATGCCATATAACCGTAAATAAAATGTGTTGAGTGCGTCGTTAAATAAAACATTTCTTTCTTTCTTTCATAAACAAGACCACTTAAACAAGGCAGCGCTCACCTAATACGCAGTCGGTTTAGGATTGATCCCCGTCAGTGTACACATTGAGTTGTTTCTCGTTCCATCCAATGTACCACGATTAGTATATCAAAGGTCGTGGTATGTACTTTCCTGTCTGTGGGATGGTGCATATAAACGATCCCTTGATACTAGTGGAAAGATGTAGCGAGTTTCCTCTCTAAGTCTTAAGACATTTAACACAGAGACAAAGACATTTGTTTTTAGTATTTTGGACATAACAAACATGGATGATGATGAGATGATGATGATGAGATGAATGGTGAAGCCGCATTATTTCCATTTCGCTATGGGACTACTTGACAGGTCCGGGGCGGGACGTAGCCCAGTGGTACAGCGTTCGCTTGATGCGCGGTCGTTGTGGGATCGATCCCCGTCGGTGGGCCCATTGTGCTATTTCTCGTTCCAGCCAGTGCACCACGACTGGTATATCAAAGGCCGTGGTATGTACTACCCTGTCTGTGGGATGGTGCATATAAAAGATCCCTTGCTGCTAATCGGAAAGTGTAGCCCATGAAGTGGCGACAGCGGGTTTCCTCTCTCAATATCTGTGTGGTCCTTAACCATATGTCTGACGCCATATAACCGTAAATAAAATGTGTTGAGTGCGTCCGTAAATAAAACATGTCTTTCTTTCTTTACTTGACAGGTCCGTGCTCCACGCTTGCTGTCAGTTGAGCTATCTCGGTATCACCCGAGCCCGTGGGACACGGAACATGCAGTGCATGCCGTGTAATCATCCCCCATGTGGGGTCATACACTCGAAAGACACACCCATAATCGCACCCGTGAAGTGTGTGAAACTCTGTGTATGTGACCGTACACCTACCCTTTGAGCCTGGCGGTGCACTCCTCTGGGGTGGAGCCGGTACTGGCATGAAAAATCCACCATTGCCTCAGGTGGGATACGAACCCAGTACCTACTAGCCTCAGTCCGATGGTATAACCACAACACCACCGAGGCCGGTTCATTACCAAATGTTTGACATCCAATAGCCGATGATTAATAAATATATGTTCCAGTGGTGTCGTTAAACAAAACAAATTTTATCTTTAAATGAAGGCAGGCTTAATTAGTAGATAGGCCAACCACTCCACCCCACCCCCACCCCCACCCACTCTCTTCTAAATCCGTCTTATGCATTATTTCATAATAACTGAACACCACAATGAAAACCAAATGGTAAATGATATATATGATATATATAGCCCAAATTCAATGCACACGTCACCTAAGGATTCAGTGCTTTGCTTAATGTCTTGATGTATTGGTGACCTTTCTAAGACTGACCTTTGTCAATAGACAGTGTAAACTATGTTAGGCCATTACAACTATGTTAGGCCATTACAGCTTCTCTTGCCGTGGACCTAAGCATTACTCACAACTCCTTGTCTTCGAGTATCTTCGATTATCTATTTTTTGCAAATCTAATGACCTTCTGGCTGTCCTTGTGTTAATAGTACCTTAAAATGTACTTTATGTGAAACGGGGGAAAAAAAGGTACAAGTATGAAACTGCTTTGAGTAATGGACTCTTTAGTAAAATTGGAAAGTATTTATTTCGACATAATCGACACGAAAGGAAACAAAATCACCGATGCTTCTCAGAACCGATATTCGTCAAGCAATAATGGGACGTTTCTTTTTTTGGATGACTGCTGCTAATTAATCGAAAACAAGTCACGCGGTCATTTGTGACGAAGAGTGTTCATTTCAGTATGGGGATGTGTCTAGACTTTGGGGGCGTTGAGTACGTTTTAAAAATTCCAAAAAGAAAGAAAAAAAAAAAAAAAAAAAAAAAAAAAAATAGAAAGAGAGAAAAAAAATATATAATTAAAAAAAAAAAAAAAAAAAAAAAAATTAGCGTTAATCATGAGCCTGTGACTTTGAAATGGTAAGACGCCATATAACCGTAAATAAAATGTGTTGAGTGCGTCATTAAATAAAACATTTCCTTCCTTCCTTGAAATGGTGAAATACCCTCTAAAATAGATTAAAACTGGATTCCATAGCTGTTACTTCTGAGAAAGAAAACAAAAGCGAAATGATGTTGTGATATAAAAAACACTAGGATGACCAAAAACACTTCGAATGTACGGAAATGGATAATCTAAACAATAAAATCTAAGTAGAGTATGATTTCAGTTATCATAGACGGCTCCAGTAGTAAAAAATATGCCTTAGTGTTTAAAAACTCGGGTATGTCCCTTTAACACAGAGAAAATAACTATAGAAAGAAAATAATATATGGTTTTAACGACACCTCAGCTCATCTTTTATCTTCGGTTATATTCAGGCCCGCAGGAATCCAGGACCAAATATGAAGTGTGTGGCTTTTTATTATTATTATTTCTTTATTATTATTATTTTTTGTATCACGACATAAAAAACAGAAAGAAAAAAAGAAACCCTTTAAACAACAGAAAGTCTTATGCAAAACATTACTGTTTGTTGTTTTCATTTGTTAGCAAATAAAGTTTAAAGCCATCCAAAGATATTTCGCTTGTGCTCCCCCCTCCCGAATCAGGATTCGACAATATTAGGTACGCCATCTCCAGATTAGGGGTCTAACATTGGATATTTCAACATGCAGCCTATTTCTTTCTTTGGGGCGGGAAGTAGCTCAGTGGTAAAACGCTCGCTTAAATTCTCGGTCGGTCTAGGATCGATCCCCGTCGGTGGGCTCATTTCTCGTCACAGCCAATGCACCATGATTGGCATATCAAAGGCCGTGGTATGTGCTATGCTGTCTGTAGTATGGTGCATATAAAATATCCCTTGCTACTAATTGAAAAATGTAGCTGGTTTCCAGTCTATGAATGTGTTAAAATTACCATATGTTTGCTTGTCTCTCTCTCTCTCTCTCTCTCTCTCTCTCTCTCTCTCTCTCTCTCTCTCTCTCTCTCTCTCTCTCTCTCTCTCTCTCTCTCTCGCTCTCTCTCTCTCTCTCTCTCTGTCTCTCTCTTTCTCTCTCTCGCTGCCCCCCCTCTCCTCTATCCCCTCTCTCTCTCCCCTCTCTCCACCCATTCTTTACCCTGACTCTACCTGCCTCTTTTTTTTCTAAACCACCCCCCCCCCTCCTCCCCCTTCTCTCGCTCTTTCTAACTCACTCCCTTCTCCCTTTCTCCCACTCTCTCTTCCCCTTCACCCTCATCCCCAACATATCTAGGTCAGCCATCTTTAGTCTTTGCTTCGTTTAAAAAAAAAGATCAAATTTTAAATTGATTAACAGAAGCTTAACTACACACGTACATATGTAAATATAGCTGTCCGTGAATTGTCCAATCTCCTAGGCGGTAGGTTTGGCATTATTTGTGAGATTCCTTCTTCGAAATTTGCATCCGCATTGCGCACATGGATGGAATTTTGATTATGCCATTGTGGGGAGTGATGGATCAGCTAATACAATTCAGTCGATTCCGGAATAGCAACTGATAACCCGATTTAACAGAGGTCTTCGGAACAGCGCAACTGTTCACAGTCAGAGAGTTTTCAGTTAACGCCGCCTATTTTCAACCACCAGGAAGAACTTCGCCGACTCTTGGCAGCTTATTCGTCAATCAGCAATAAGTAGGAACGCAAATCTGACGGTGGAATAGGACAAGCCATACAAAAATCAAATCGCACACGAGTTGTTCTCAGATCACAGTGTAATCTAAAAAAATCGAAGCATAATAATTTTCCACGATCAGTGTAAGAGGGAACAAGGTGATAATTTCATCTGCTTGGATAATTTTATATTCTTTATAAAGCAGTGTATTGAATTGATTTAAAACAAATAATTTCAAAACAGTTATTTAAATCAAATCGTATCTGTTCACAAGACGAAGACAAAATGATGTGTTTATAAGGTCTTAGGAGCTGGCATGCATTACTGGCATGTGTTTTGTCTTTAAGAGGAATACTACTCCCCAAGGTCGATACACCACACCTACTCCGGCTCACAAAGGACTCGTGACTTAATTAGTGGCAACAGTTTGAATATGATCTGGTTATCTCCGTGTCTACATTGGATAAGCTTACATCCTTCGATCCAGACCTGAATTTAAAGCAAAGCAAATAAATATTTATTCAAGCCGGTGGAATATGTTTTACAAGTTTACAGTTCTCTTTTTTTTGTGTGGACTTGCAGCCCTGAACCAAGACTAAAGGTGGCCATTAAAGTTACTGGTAATCGGTAACCAGGGATCAGTAATTTGAAATCAGAGAAGGGTTAAACAGTTAACAAAAGACCGGAAATCGCTAACGGAAGACCGGGGTCAAGAGACCGGCGATTGGTAACCATAGACCAATAACGAGAGACCGGTAATCTCTGACCAGTAACCAGATACCGGTAATCTGTGACCGTTGACCTGCGATCACAGACAGGAGTCCAGATACCAGTTATAGGTCATCGCTGACCGATGGTTCGAGACTGGAGTCGATAGTTCTGATATCATAGTCTAGACACCAAATATCAGCGGCCACTGCGGATACTGGAGGCCAAAGAACTTGATGGAGTCGACCATATCGGAAGATATAAAGGTGCATAGCACTGGTAGCAAATCCATGCTTTTTCATATATTATGAAACAACGGGGGACAAAACCAAAAGGAAATTTCTCCTACAACGATATTTGATACCAGAGACGCAACTATATTGGATACCTCTTCCGTGTATTTTTGTTTTCTTTCTTTTTGTTATCGCCAACGATGGATACAGAAAGTTGGAAGAGATTTCTCAACACCACCACAAACTGGGACCGCGTGACACCCGAATCCACACAGCTGTGGACGAACGGTACGGATTTCGTTCTTTCTTGTGTGAACTGCAGCACACCCATTAACAGTACGTTGATGCGTAGCTCATCCTCGTCATCACCATCGTCATCATCCAGGGATCCCACCAGTGACGTCAGCATCGCCTTTCTCTCCATTACGTTCTTCATCATCTGTTTCCTGGGAATCTTCGGAAACTGTCTCGTGGTGCTCGTGGTCCTGTTCAATACCAAGATGAGGAAGTCGGAAACAAATCTGTTCATCCTGAACATCGCCATCGCCGACCTCCTCATCATGGTTTTTGGAGTCCCCGAGATTGTGCAGTTCGTCAACAACAAAGGGTGGCTACTCGGATCCACTGCGTGCAAAGTGAATCGATGCATTCTGGTTACCTCCCTTTATTCGTCCATACTCATGATGTTGGGTGTTAGCATCGAAAGGTATGAAAACGTCAAAGGATCGACTACTTTATTGAGAAGCAGGGTCAAGCAAAAAAAAAAAAAAAAAAAAAAACCAAAAAAAAAAAACCCAAACAAAACATATATATATATATATATATATAAAGTAAGATAAATAATGCAATTATTAAAACATTAAATAAATTAAATAAAACAGACAGAACTAAATGTTAAAAACCTGATCAAAGTGTGCTGTTTGGTTCCAAGTTTATGTAGTTTAAAAACTAAAACACGAAGAATTACAGAGATTTACCAGAGCATCCATATAGCAATAAGAGAGAGGTTGAGAGGATTTGTGTATATACTTTATATTGGTCATATATAGATAGGACAAGGGGGGTGGGGGGTTGGGGGGGGGGGGGTCCAAGATTTATTTATTTTTGGTAGGGGGAAGGGGGGGGGGGGATGGAGAAGACTATGAGAAAAAGAGGTCATAGACCAACTCGTGAAAAGGGCAAAACAATGAAATTAAAAAAAAAAAAAAAAAAAAAAAAAAAAGATAAAAAGAGTAACTTAAATATATTTAGGGGTTGTAGAGGTTAACGCTGAGATGGTGTTTTGACCTTCCAGCAAATCAACATCAAAAGTGCAGATGCCTTAAGACTAACCTACGAAAATGTTCATCTGAAACAAACGAATTATATTTTAATTTATTATAATTTATTCATTAAATTATTTAAGAATGCTTACAGTCTACTATGAATTTGATGTGTTCAACACATAGCATATACCCCTGGCTTCTGTTAAAAGGTAGTCGGTTTCTTTGGTTGTTTGATGTTGTTTGTATGGGTTAATCATGAAATCATCGCATTGGAAGCGCGGTGGAGGGAGGGGGGTCAATGTTTGTTTGTGGAATATATTAAATGTATATAGTATACTGAACCAAAAATGTTTAGCAAAATTAATTTTAATGTCTTATGCTTATGTTTCGAATCCTTCATAAAGAATGGATGCGCTTAGCTTATACTCTTATACTGTAGCAGCGACTCTTTATTGAAGTTGTATGTTTGGATGTGACTGTTATGTTTTACACTCCACAATACGATCAAAACAAGAAAGAAACAAATGTTTTATTTAACGACGCACTCAACACATTTTATTTACGGTTATATGGCGTCGGACATATGGTTAAGGACCACACAGATTTTGAGAAGAAACCCGCTGTCGCCACTTCATGGGCTACTGTTTCCGATTAGCAGCAAGGGATCTTTTATTTGCGCTTCCCACAGGCATGATAGCACAAACCATGACCTTTGTTGAACCAGTTATGGATCACTGGCCGGTGCAAGTGGTTTACACCTACCCACTGAGCCTTGCGGAGCACTCATTCAGGGTTTGGAGTCGGTATCTGGATTTAAAATCCCATGCCTCGACTGTGATCCTAACCCAGTACCTACCAGCCTGTTGACCGATGGCCTAACCACGACGCCACCGAGGCCGGTACAATACGATAATTTCCCCGACAAACATTACTGCACGTGTTAAAATTAATATCTGCTATTGTACATGTAAATGCTTAGGTTATACAATACATACATTACCCGTTTCTCATAGAAGCGTCGTTGCTAAGTTTAGGTGCGGTGTTGCACCATTAAGAATTGAAACCGGGAGGTACGAAAATATTTTAGAAAATGAAAGATTTTGGTTTTATTGCAGTGGTTGTATTGGAAATGAGGAGCACGCAATGTTATTATGTCCATTGTATAATGATTTTAGAGACATTTTATTTAACAACGCTGTCTTAATTAAAAACACCTTTAACGATTTTAATTCACGTGATAAAATTATATTTTTATTTTCCAACAAAGATATAATGAAAACTTGTGCCAAAACCTGTGCCAAGATTTTAGAAAAAAGAAGAGTTTATTTGGGTAAAATTTTATAATTTTATTATTTTATTGCTTACTGGCTGTTTTTAATGATATCTTGCTTGCATCTCGTCTCTCATAACTCTATGATGAGTGGATTTTAAAATATTATGTACTACATGTATTACTCCGTGGGCTGAAGGGGCCCACCTTGCACCCCCCCCCCCCCCTACACGAATTGATTAAACTATGTTTTTCTAACAGTTTCGGACCTATATTTTAGGATTATGAATGTTAACATTGGATAAATAGGGACGCACTATGGTTTTAGAGGGGTTAAAGTGAACCATGAAGCAAGATTTTTGGAATTAGAATTATGGGGTAGGGATAACAAAAATGGACATAACTTAGGTTTAAATTGACAGAGAATACTCTGTGACCACTCAAAATATTGGTATTGATGGCCTCTCTTCGTTGGTATGTACAGTATAATTATTGTGTCAATATGTAGGTCACCAAAGGTCAAAAGGTCACAGATTTCAGGCAATGCTTAAAATCTGACATATAAGCATTTATTTGATTAGTATTCTCTTAATATTCAATTATTTTTGTGTTAACAACTTGAAAACTGTAGGGGACATAACTTGCAACAAATTCGAAGTGTTAGTGTTCATTTATTTTGCAAAGTAGTGTTTGCGTGACAAATGGAAAAAGGTCGTATTTTTAACGTTAACAAAAATGTAGCTGTAACTAAGGGGAAATAAAAATGGTCATATCTCTAAAACAGATCAGTGTATACTAGCAAGCTGACATTCCACATTTTGATATTGGTGAGAGGTACACGCACACCAGTGATATATTCAATTGGGGTCAATAAGTAGGTCATTAAAGGTCAAAAGGTCACGGATTTCAGACGACGCTCAAAATCATACACCTAATCAAGTATTTGATTAGTACTTTATTGATGATCAATTATTTGTATGCTAACAACTTAAAAACTGTAAGTTAGATACCTTACAGCACATACAAGACATCAGTGTTCATTAATGTTTTTAAACTTGGTTTGCATGACATTAGCAAATTAAAAAAATAATAATACTGTCATGCTTTGAGAGAACTATGAATGGTTGTAACAATAAACCATATCAGTATATACTAGAAAATGAACTTTCCAATTGTTTATATTGGTGTTAACCATAGACACATACACACACACACACACACACACACACACACACACACACACAGAGAACGAGAGAGAGAGAGAGAGGGGGGGGGGGGGCAGTAGAGTACAGCACATATACACCTGTAACATATCTTGGTTCACCATAGATTAATAATTAATCACTGTCGCTATCACTACTTGATACTTCTTTACTGTAACTACTGTACAGTGTCATCATCATTGTCATCATCGCTGTCGTCCTCTTCGTTGTCTGTGTTGTATTGGACCTCATGTAGGATATCAGCCAATGTAGGTGGCAGGATTTCCCCATCACACCACTTTGGTTCCAGCCTTTCTCCACCCATTATTGTCTGTGGGTTCAGGAATATCAGGTTTGGGTGTATAGGCTCTCTTCCAAATCCCTACTTTACTTCATAGTTTACTCTTTTAATGTGTTCACACAGGCAAACTGGCGGCGATGGTAAAGTTGACAGGTTGACATTTTTTCTGGGGTCGAGATTGCTTCCTGTTTGCCCACACTTTAACATTAACATAGACAAACGAAGATCGTCCACTTTGGTAGTGGATGTCATCTGATACATCCTGCAAGTAAATGCTTCTAAGCTAAGCAAAATATCCTCAGTGACTTGCCAGGACTCGCCAAGCTTCTGAAAGTCAAAGCTCTTTTTCTCTGCATATCTGCAGTACAGAATCACCCTTGTGTCACAGGGAAGTAATGAGTTCAGCTCAAAACTGCACAATAAGGAGGCCATCACTATTTGTGAAATTAAAGCATATAGCTTGATATATACTGATGGGCAAATTGTCCTCATGTCAGAAGTACCCATGTTAGAGTCTGACCAAGAAGAAACTGACACAAGGGTGATTCTGTACTGCAAATATGCTGAGAAAAAGAACTTTGACTTTGTGCGTGTCAGAAGTCCAGACAGTGATATATTTTTTCATTCTGCTCTGCTAGGCAGCAAATTTTAAGACACATATCTTGTTCGATACTGGCTCTGGTAACAAATGAAAGCTACAGGGCATTTCAAATTTAGCTGAGAGAGCATTTACAGGAATTGGTAAAGTAAAGCCAATAAAATGTATTCAGACAAAACCAAAATATCAAGAGGTATTTCAGAAGCTTGGCGAGACTTGGAAAGTCACTGAGGATCGTTTTCTTAGCTTAGAAGCATTTACTTGCAGGATCTATCAGATGACATCCACCACCAAAGCGGATGACCTTCGTTTGTCTATGTTAATGTCAAAGTGTGAGCGGACAGGAAGCAAACTCGACCCCAGGAAAAATGTTGACCTGTCAACATTACAACGTTTGCCTACGTGAACACAAAAGGGTAAACTATGAAGTAGGTAATTTGGAAGAGAGCCCATACACCCAAACCAGATATTCCTGAACCCATAAACAATAATGGTGGATTGCCGCTCGTGGACATGGAGAAAGGCTGGAACCAAAGTGATGTGATGGGGAAATCCTGCCACCTACATTGGCTGATTTCCTACAGGAGGTCCAGTCCAACACAGACAAGGAAGAGGAAGGCAGCAGTGACGATAACAATTACGATGACAGCTGTACTGACAGTAAAGAAGTATCAAGTATAGCAACAGTGATTAAATATTAAACTCTGGTGAACCAAGATATTTTACATGACATTGTGTATCTGTGCTGTGTTCTATTGCCCCCCCCCCCCCCCCACCCCCACCCCTCTTTCTCTCACTCTGTGCGCGCGTCTCTCTCTCTCTCTCTCTCTCTCTCTCTCTCTCTCTCTCTCTCTCTCTCTCTCTCTCTCTCTCTCTCTCTCTGTGTCTATGGTTAACACCAATATAAACAATTGGAATGTTCATTTTCTAGTATATACTGATATGATGTATTGTTACAAACATTCATAGTTCTTTCAAAGCACGACAGTATTTTTTTTATTTACTAATGTCATGCAAACCAACTTTAAAACATTGATTTGAATCTTTCACTGGTATGCGTGTACTTCTCACCAATATCAATATGTGGACTGTCAGCTTGCTAGTAAACACTGATCTGGTTTAGAGATATGACCATTTTTATTTCCCCTAAGCTACAGCTACATTTTTGTTAACGTTAAAAATACGAACTTTTTCCATTTGTCACGCAAACACTACTTTGCAAAATAAATGAACACTAACACTTCGGATTTGTTGCAAGATGTGTCCCCTACAGTTTTCAAGTTGTTAACACAAAAATAATTGAATATTAAGAGAGTACTAATCAAATAAATGCTTATATGTCAGATTTTAAGCATTGCCTGAAATCTGTGACCTTTTGACCTTTGGTGACCTACATATTGACACAATAATTATACTGTACATACCAACGAACAGAGGCAACCAATACCAATATTTTGAGTGGTCACAGAGTATTCTTTGTCAATTTAAACCTAAGTTATGTCCATTTTTGTTATCCCTACCCCATAATTCTAATTCCAAAAATCTTGCTTCATGGTTCATTTTAACCCCTCCAAAACCATAGTGCGTCCCTGTTTATCCAATGTTAACATTCATAATCCTAAAATATAGGTCCGAAACTGTTAGAAAAACATAGTTTAGTCAGTTCGTGTGTGTGTGTGTGGGGGGGGGGGGGGGGGTTGCAAGGTGGGCCCCTTCAGCCCACGGACTATATTATATATATTTTTAAAAGTGAGACGTTAATAAAATACTGAATTTAATTACATTATATTCTGTATAATTATCTAAAGTATTATTAACATTGTGTATGATTATCGACAGTCGATGCTTTCATGTTTTCCCCACCGATGCCTTAAGACTATTTGCGATGAAATTTAATATTATTCGTATAAGCAGTGCTGAAATATCTTTTATGTTATGAGACCTTCTGACCTTGTTAAAGAGAAGTTCTCTCTTTGCCCATAAAGCGTAGGATATTAACTGCTGAATTCTGCAATGCAAATTGATTTCTTTGCTACAAAACTACACTCAATGTGTATTCATCTATAAAAATATTGTTATTGTCAAATTTAATTATTGGATTTTCTTATGAAATTTTACTGTTATTGAAAGTTATTTATACTAAATAATTTATTTCGCATTCCACCTTTTCCCCCGCACGTGCTGTAACCATACCGTGGTGCAGGGGTGTAACATTCTCTTTGAGAATGGCTAATACAGCACAAATTGAAATTTAGAGTAAAAGTCAGTATTTATCTGTGATATTTGTATTTTTGCACAGTTTTTTACACTGTTTTTATTTAAATCTTGAATTTTTATATTGATGTTGATCATCACTTTATTTGTTTGCATTACCATAGTTTGACACCCAATAGCCGATGTATTTTTCATGCTGGGGTGTCATTAAGCATTCATTCATCCACCTTTTTCCGAGTTTGCTGTCATTAAAATGTGTTCAACTAACAGCCATTTTAACGGCTGAACTTGCACATTAAATATATTTTTAAATTTTGTCTGGTTTATAGTATTAGTGTGCGTATAGTTAATGTTTTTCTGATCACCTTAAATGGACATTCCAGAGTTTGCTGCAATTTTTAAGATGTTATCGACAAACAGAGACGTTTTAACGACTGTAATTACATATCAAATATATTTTCCTGCATAACATATTAGTGGATGTATATTAAACCTGTTTCTGATCGTTCTAATATTTGTAGTAGCGTAAATTTCATTTTATTTCCTAAAATATTTTTGTTCGTACGTACGAAAGTTTTTGAAGACAAACTCGAGTTTGGCTTCTTACAAACATTGAGACAACCAGAAATACATTGACTATAAAGACACTGATATTCTAAACAAAAAAATATATTTAATATGTAAGTTTAATCGTAGAAATATTTTATTAGTCGGAAACATTTTACAATGCAGCAAAGTCAGGAATGTTTCTTTAATGTTTTAGAAGATCAACACATTATTTCATAATTGTTTTATTTTTGTACAAAATTATTGTGATGTAAAATCTAGATTGAGTTACTACAAAGGTTAGAACAATCAGAAAGACATCAATTGACATACACAAAGACACTGATATTCTAAACAAGAAACTGATTTTAATATTTATCCTGTAATCACTCTTTGTATTAACTATAAACGTATATACGCATCGCTACATTACAAAATCTCTCATCTCACCTCTGGGTCATCATACAACGTAGCACAAATAACAGAAATAATAGCTTTGCTCATTAATGTTTAAGGTCTGAAGGATAGAGATGAAGTTAATGATGTAGAATATTGGCTTTATCTTATTCACGCCGATGAGAATTTCCCATTTTTATCTTCACAGGATAAAGTCGATATCTGACGTCATTAACTATAGTCCATCCCACCCTCCTAGAAAAATGTTTCTTTTGTAAATAATTTCAGTTTTGTTTGACCTTTTGAAGAAGAAAAGTAAAAGTGTTTTGGAAATAAAAAAAAACAACAAAACAAACAAAACAAAACAAACCAAACAAACACAAAAACAACAACAACAAACACAACTATTTTTGTGTATAATTTAGAAAACATCGATTCAAAAATAAACAACTTTAGTAAATTTCGTAGCATGAAAAAAAAGCGTTCCTTGTGGGACAGACTATAGATATTCTCTATTTAGATATTTAATCGTCAGAAGAAATCTGTTAATCGGACATGTGCTACAAAGACTTAGACAGCAAACTGTAAACACTCTACCGGCCTCGGTGGCGTCGTGGTTAGGCCATCGGTCTACAGGCTGGTACGTACTGGGTTCGAATCCCAGTCGAGGCATGTGATTTTTAATCCAGATACCGACTCCAAACCCTGAGAGAGTGCTCCGCAAGCCTCAGTGGGTAGGTGTAAACCACTTGCACCGACCAGTGATCCATAACTGGTTCAACAAAGGCCATGGTTTGTGCTATCCTGCCTGTCGGAAGCGCAAATAAAAGATCCCTTGCTGCCTGTCGTAAAAGAGTAGCCTATGTGGCGACAGCGGGTTTCCTCTGAAAACCCCCCAAACAGTGTCAGAATAACCATATGTTTGACGTCCAATAGCCGATGATAACATAAAAAATCAATGTGCTCTAGTGGCGTCGTTAAATAAAACAAACTTTATTCTTTTTATATAGTACAACACGGTCAGCAACGTTTTCAAAATGAATTTATTTTTAGAGTGAAATTAAATCTAATGTCTATACAGAATCTTTACTGACAACTTAATCTACTTTGATACGCAAGCGTACGAGTGCCGATAACTCAATAACCTACTCTTTTGCACAATTTTGCAACCATTTCCCATTCGCATTTGGTAATGATTTTTTTTTTTTAACACACGGGCTCATTTAAATCCGTCCCTTTTCTTTCTCAATTACAGTTCGTGATGATTGATTTTATGTTTTACCCACTAGTACAAAGAAATGGGGTCTGTTCAGGAGACCGAGCGATCGCTGACGCTCGCGAGACTGGTTTTAACATTAGATGATATGTGATATGATAGAAGACGACGGTACCAGTCAAGTAGTTCGCAAGCGCTCTATCTCCTGAACACGCCACTGGGTCATATTCAAGAGCACGGGCGATCGCGGTATCTCGCTAAACTGGTTTTTGTGTCTTAACATTAGATGATATGTGATATGATAGAAGACGACGGTACCAGTCAAGTAGTTCGCGAGCGCTCTACCTCCTGAACACGCCACTGGGTCATATTCAAGAGCACGGGCGAACGCGGTATCTCGCTAAACTGGTTTTTGTGTCTTAACATTAGGTGATATGTGATATGATAGAAGTCGACGGTACCAGTCAAGTAGTTCGCGATCGCTCTACCTCCTGAACACGCCACTGGGTCATATTCAAGAGCACGGGCGATCGCGGTATCTCGCTAAACTGGTTTTTGTGTCTTAACATTAGGTGATAGGTGATATGATAGAAGACGACGATACCAGTCAAGTTGTTCGCGAGCGCTCTACCTCCTGAACACGCCATTGGGTCATATTCAAGAGCACGGGCGATCGCGGTATCTCGCTAAAGTAGTTTTTGTGTCTTAACATTAGATGATATGTGATATGTTTTTTGTTTGTTTTTTTTTGTCTTAAAATTAGATGAATATGACATGATAGAACACAACGGTACTAGTGTTATAGTTCGCGAGCGCTCTGCCCCCTTCAACATGTCTATGAAGCATATTTTGGAGGACTAACAATCGCGGTATCACGCTAGACTGGTTTTTGCGTTCAAAATTCGATGAATGTGATGTGATAGAAGACGACGGTATCAGTCAAGTAGTTCGCAAGCGCTCTACCTCCTGAACACGACATTGGGTCATATTCAGGTCGATCGCGGTAGCTTGATAAACAAATTTTTGCGTTTTATCATTAGATCAGGCACGGCGGAGCAGGAGGAGGTGGGGGGCAATAATTCTGAATAAAAAATATTATTGGTAGTAAATCTTAAAGCAGATATGATATTTTTTTTGTAGAATGCAGGAAATTGCATTTCAGGACATCTAGTTTTCAAACTTTTACTGGGGAGCATACGCCCGAACCTTCTAAAAACTTTGCTTTGCACACTCAATCTCAGTCAGCCCCTGCCCCCCCCCCCCCCCCCCCCCCCGCCAATGTGTACTTGCTTACGCCGTGCCTGTAGATGAATGTTATATGATAGAAGACGACTGTCACCTGATCACGCCACGATGATGTATTGATACATGGTGTTTTTTCCTGCTAATAGATCAGCTATGGTAACCTATTTGGCTGCAAAGCGGATGTCTTTTTTTATTTTTTATTTCGCCTGATAAAATATCAGAATAAAAATTTACTTGACACATAGCAGTCACTGATTAAAGCGATAATGTATAATGCAAGATTTCTGAGATTTACGAGGGAGGGGGATCAAGAGAGCCCCCCCTCCCGTCCCCGCCCAGTGTTTCTGTCAGAAAGAAATATTTGGGTATGGTGCTATGGAATTGAATGCAACCACAATCAACAGAGGGTATGGGGGTGGGGGGGGGGGGGGGGGGACTCCTCCAGAAAGAAATGGGTTACGTTTAGGGTTACGGTTAAGAATGCTATAGAGTAATGATAAGAGTAATTAATTTTGTTAACTTAACACAATAAGTTAAGTTAACTTAAAACAATAATATCTACCCAAAAATCTGGGTATGGTGCTCTACCCGGTTTACCCTCAGGCAGAAACCCTGCCGCCAATGCCGAAGCAAATCTTCGCATTTGGTCAAAAACGATAGAGACGTTCGGGGGGAAAAAAGCCCTTTCACCATAATTTCCATCATTCTACTCACAATATTAGTTGTATTCATGTAAAAATGCGTAGTGATTCGTTTGCCTCTCTATATAACTGGTGGTAATGCAAATATGAATAAACTTTGTTATCTTAAGTCGGGCGAGTTGGTAGTAATGCAAATATGAATAAACTTTGTTATCTTGATTCGGGCGGGTTGGTAGTAATGCAAATATGAATAAACTTTGTTATCCAGATTAGGGCAGTTTGGTCGTAATGAAAAAAAGAAAAAAAGAAAAAAAGAAAAATAATAGAAGAATAAACATTGTTTACCAGATTCGTGCATTTTCGTTTAATTCGAGTCAAAATCCGTGGTATGTGCTATCTTGTTTGTGGAATGATGCATACTAAAGATCCTTTGTTACTAATGGTAAAACGGTTTCCTCTCTAAGAATATATGTCAGAACTACCAAATGTTTGACATGCAATTGCCGATGACTAATAAATCAACGTGCTCTAGTGGTATCATTAAACAAAACAAACTTTAACTTTTAACTCTTAACAATGACATCTAATTCAGGACAATCTCTTTTTTTTTTTACAAACATCCGAATGAAAATTGGAATATTTGTCGTAATAAATCCACGTCCAGCACTTCCAGCACTGATATTTCCGGATGTCGGTGAACTGTGGTGCAGCCCGATTAGCACGCATTATGGAAGTGAGGAGAACAATTCTCTTGGGAGCGCCTCCTGGTGTACGTGTCAATGATTCCATTGGAGTCTTATTGAAGACTTGTATGCATGGGCGAGACCTGTTTATTGCGCCGTCCATCTCCTCTCGTGATGCCGAAGAGGCCCTCGCAAATCTCGAGTATTTAATTGATCTTTCAACTATCTCTTATATACTCGAGTGTGAGAAATAGAGATTGATTTGGGACAGCGGTTACTTCCTATGATGAAAACTAAACGAGAAGCTGGGTTTGTGTGTGTGTGTGTGTGTGTGTGTGTGTGTGTGTGTGTGTGGATGTATATGTGTATGTGTGTATATATGTGTGTGTATATTTGTATGTATGTGTGTGTATATATGTATGTATGTATGTATTGATGTATGAATATCTATATATTGTATGTATGTCGAGGTTTACTGTTACATATATAGATATTAACGCACTGGCGCAGGGGATAATTAAATCCTTTCTGGCCTCACAAATTGTCCCATGCCGTTGCTGAGACTCGAACCTGTGGCACCGAATCGCCACAAATTGCAAGACTAACCACGATGCGCTCTGAGATATTGAGGCATCCATAAAAAGAATGCTCTTTAACTCCACTACATGCATGGGGCCTACAATCTACGCGGTCGATCCCGCTTACGTGCATGAAACAGTGGGCAGACCTGGCACTGGCTAGTATGTATTGATGTATGCATATCTATATATTGTATGTATGTCGAGGTTTACTGTTACATATATAGATATTAACGCACTGGCGCAGATGATAATTAAATTCTTTCTGGCCTCACAAATTTATCCCATGCCGTTGCTGGGACTCGAACCTGTGGCACCATGTATGTATGTATGTGTGTATGTGTGTATGTTTGTTTGTTTGTATGTTGTGTGTATGTGTGTGTGTGTGTGTGTGTGTGTGTGTGTGTGTGTGGATATATATATATATATATATATATATATATATATATATATATTGTATGCATGTCGGGAATGACATAGCACATGCGTAGATGTTTGGCCTCACAAGGTATCTCGCATGCCGTTGCTGAGACGCAAACCTTAGGCACCAAATCGCCAGTAGTTCCCACGCTACCACCGTAACAATTCAGCCACTTAGACATCCATGTATTAGTGAACTGTCAAAAAAAAAAGGAAATCTAGTGGGGTCCCGGAAATTCTTGAAATCTTAGGTTAAAATCTGTTCCATCTGACACATTTTGGAGGAAAGGACAATAAAATGCAAGGAAACGCAATGTTCCATGAGAGGAAAACAGCTGATCCGAGGAGAATTCCCACCCCTGATGTGTGTATGTGCGTGCGCGTATGTGCGTGTGCGCGTGTGTGTATGTATGTAAATATGTTTGGATGGATGGATGGATATATGGATATATGGATGCCTCTCTACACTTAGCTAGTTAAAAATGAATTGTTTTGCGACACCTAGAGCACATTGTTAGATTAGTCATCGGCTATTGGATGTAAAACATTTGGCCATTTTGACACAGTTTTCAGAGAATACGTTGGTTCATAAGCAACAATATATATTTTGTATGCACGGTTTCTCTGACTGACCTACTAAGCACACCCACTCGCTAATTACGACTATGTATTGTAGAAACTACAATTATCAACAATTACAGTTTTCAAATTGCTATGTATATTCGTCATGTCCCTCAATTACTGTGCTGAGATGGCGTTGCACAATTTTAAGCTTAATCATTTTAGACAGGACCCATATTTTCGAGCTATCTTATCGCTACGAAATCGTAAAACCATCGCAGGATGTGACGCCACTACAGTACACACCATAGTAACGCCATAGCTTACGATGATTTTACGATTTCGTAGGCTAAGACTGCTTCGAAAATATGGGTCCTGGGCCTCGTTCCACGAAGCGATCCTAGCGCTAAGATCATCTTAAGTACATTAGGTAATTATGCACTTAAGATGATCTTAGCGCTAAGATCGCTTCGTATCTGTATGTCTATGTCCAGATTACTTCACCATCAGGGTGAAATGACAGATTGGAAACACCTAAACTATTGTGTAGTGTCGTCACGAAATAGTGAATATACAAACAATAACAACAAAACAAACAAACAACGAATAGACAAAAAAAATCAAAACAAAAAAATTCAAAGAAAAATAAAACAAAAAGACAAAACACGAAAGTCTCCCACCCACCTGTTAAAAAACCCCACACTCAACAACATCACCAAGAACAAACATACAAACAACAACAACAACAACAACAAAAACACACAATAAAACAAAACAACAAAAACAATTTAAAAAACCCCCCACAAAAACCTTAAAATACACACTCAAAACAAATACTCCACACAAAGAGAGAGAGAGAGAGAAAAAGAGAGAAAGAAACAGAACAAATAAAACAAATAGTAAAAATTTTAAAAAGCCGAGAAAAACAACAAAACAAATAAAAAACAACTAAAAACCCAAGCACAGAAACAAATCCCATAAAAACAAACAACAACAACAACAACAAAAACCACTCCCCAAAATAAAGACAATAAAAACAAAACACATAACCTCCCACCAACCCCACCTCCACCCACCCACCCACCCCCCCCACCCCCCAAAAACAAGAAAAAAAAAAAAAAAAAGGAAAAAAACGAATTTAAAATAGATAAAATACAAGCATTTCAGTTCCATTGTACGATTTTAACCTTACATTATTTTTTTTAGGACACAGACCGTCATGTTCAGTCATGGACGTTTCGGAATTTCTTTGGTCTGGTGAGAGTTGAGAAATTCCCGATTCCACGCACCTTAATAATGCATGAATGTTGAAACCCAGGAGTTCGCTCTCAACGGCCACCTAACAAGTTTTATGCCCTTCATGTGGAAGATTTTAATTTAATTAATCATTCCGCGGTCGGCCTGATTTTTTTGACTCCGATATGGCAAGTCACAACAATGGTGACTGGCTTAATGCACTGTCAGAGAAGGAGACTCAAAAGAGATTGTTTTAAATTGCTCTCTCGTGCCTCTACTGTGAAGATTTTCGTTTTTTGTTTTTTCGTTTTAATTTATATTGATGGGCGGCGGTGAAAGAAAAGGTCAGGAGGAAAGGGAAAAAAGGGGAAAGGACCGAGAGGGGAGTAAATCGATTCATATTGTTTTAAAACGTTGATCATAGAAGAATAAAGAGCTGGCGGCTGATTTCATCTATCGAGGGATAGTAATATAAGGAAAGAGTAAGTATTTGTTTATTTACGGACTACTTGGATGTTCTAGGATATGGCCTATTTCAACACACACAGAGAGAGAGAGAGGAAGAGATAAGAGGGAGAGGAGAGAGAGAGAAGGGAGAGATGGAGAGATTTAGCGAGTTTTCGCCCTGAGATGAGAGGCGAGAGAAGGAGAGAGAGAGAAGAGAGAGAGGAGAGAGAGATCGACATGGAATCGGAAAGGGAGGGGAGATGGGGACAAAAGAGAACGTATAAAAGATACGACCAGAGGAAAGGTTGAGATGGAGTGAAGGGGGAGTGGAAAAAAAAGGAGAGGAGGGGGTGGGAGCAGAGGTGAGTGGAGGCGAGGAGGAGGGGACGGGAGAGATAGCTGGGAGGCATCGGGAGAGGAGAGAGGCGTATATAGACGAGAACGGACGGAGCGAGACAAGATACAGAGCAGTGTAGGAGTGAGTGTGTGGAGAAGAGAGGGAAAAAGAGAGAGGGAGAAGGGGGGGGGGGAATGAGGAAGTCTGCGTGGATGAGAGCAGGAGGGATAGGAGAGCGATAGTTGGAGGCAGTCAGGAGAAGAGCGAGAACAGACGAGAGCGAGAGATGATCCGAGAGATAGTGAGTGATGAGATGAAGAAGGGCCCGAAGTGGAGGGGAGAGAGAGAGACGAGAGAGCAGTGAGAGAGAGAGAAGGAGCAGAAGAGGGGCGAAAGAGAGGGCTGGAGAGGAGGACGAGAGAGAGTGAGCACTGGAGTGGAGAGAGGCGAGAGGGATGGACGAGAGAGAGACAGCGAGAGCTCATTTTCCAAACTTTAGAATTATAAAAACGATAGGAGGGGAGAGCATAGAGTAGCTTTTTAAGAGAGATTGTTGTTTTATTATTTAGACAGAGAGACGGAGGGAGACTATTTTTAGGAAGGTTATGTTATAGAGCATGTAGACCGGAGAGGCATCTAGAAAGATAAGCGAGGAGTACATTAGAATTATAAGGAAGAGAGAGATGTGAGATGATAGCGACTTTAAATTTTTCTAGTGGCTTTAGGGAAAAAGGAAGAGGACAAGAGAGGGAGAGGGGTGCGAGAGAGAGATAGAACCGACTAGAGAGGAGAGGGAGCGAGATGTTTTTATTATTTAGTGCATAAACCGCACGAGACTATTTTCTAGGTTTGTTATTGTTATAGACATTACACAGTGCGACTTCATCTTCAGAGAGATAATTTTCTTACAATTATAAATGATCGAGATATTATCTTTAAATTTTTCTAATTTTAAAAAATATTTTTATTATTAGTGCATAAACCGACATCTTACAAGTTTGTAATATTGTAAAATGCGATCGTTCTTCAGAGAGTGTACAATTATAAATGATCGATAGGTGTTATATTTAAATTTTTCTAATTTAAAAAAAAAATATTTTTTATTATTTAGTGCATAAACCGACTATTCTTCCAAGTTTGTAATAGACATTAAAACTATGCGACTCGTCTTGAGAGATAATTTTCCTGTACTTCAGAGAGATAATTTTCCTGTACATTACAATTCGTCTTCAGAGAAAATGATCGTAGGTGTATATATATATTTAAATTTTTCTAATTTAAAAAAAACATATTTTTTTTTATTATTTTTTAGTGCATAAACCGACTATTCTTCCAAGTTTGTAATAGACATTAAACTATGCGACTCGTCTTAGAGAGATAATTTTCCTGTACATTACAATTATAAAATGATCGTAGGTGTATATGTATTTAAATTTTTCTAATTTAAAAAAAAATATTTTTTATTATTTAGTGCATAAACCGACTATTCTTCCAAGTTTGTAATAGACATTAAACTATGCGACTCGTCTTCAGAGAGATAATTTTCCTGTACATTACAATTATAAAATGATCGTAGGTGTATATATATTTAAATTTTTCTAATTTAAAAAAATATATTTTTTATTATTTAGTGCATAAACCGACTATTCTTCCAAGTTTGTAATAGACATTAAACTATGCGACTCGTCTTCAGAGAGATAATTTTCCTGTACATTACAATTATAAAATGATCGTAGGTGTATATATATTTAAATGTTTCTAATTTAAAAAAAAAATATTTTTATTATTTAGTGCATAAACCGACTATTCTTCCAAGTTTGTAATAGACATTAAACTATGCGACTCGTCTTAGAGAGATAATTTTCCAGTACATTATAATTATAAAATGATCGTAGGTGTATATATATTTAAATTTTTATAATTTAAAAAAAAAAATATTTTTATTATTTAGTGCATAAACCGACTATCCTTCCAAGTTTGTAATATACATTAAACTATGCGACTCGTCTTCAGAGAGATAATTTTCATGTACATTACAATTATAAAATGATCGTAGGTGTTTATGTATTTTAATTTTTGTATTTTTATTTACTGCACAAACCGCACTGGACTATTTTACCAGGTTTGTTATATGTATTAAACAGTGCAACTCATCATCGCTTCTTTTTTTACGACACAAAAGAAAATGTAAAGTTTGTTTTATTTAACGACGCCACAAGAGCACATTGATTTTTTAAAATCTTATCATCGGCTATTGGACGTCAAACAGATGGTCATTCTGACAGGTGTTTTTTTTTTTTTTTAGAGGAAACCCGCTACCGCCACATAGGCTACTCTTTTACGACAGGCAGCAAGGGATCTTTTATTTGTGCTTCCCACAGTCAGGATAGCACAAAACATAGCCTTTGTTGAACCAGTTATGGATCAGTGGTCGGTGCAAGTGGTTTATTCCTACCCATTGAGCCTTGCGGAGCACTCACTCAGGGTTTGGAGTCGGTATCTGGATTAAAAATCCCATGCCTCGAGTGGGATCCGAACCCAGTACCTACCAGCCTGTAGACCGATTGCCTAACCACGACGCCACCGAGGCCGGTACTTTTTACGATTTTAAAATAAATTGAAAACAAATCGAACCGAGGCGACGCCTAATTAGGGTCATATTACTTTGTCGTGTTTTTATTTTTTTGTTTTATGCTGATTTGTGGCAAACTTGTCCGTACATGACGTAAATAACCCATTTTGATGCACAGTCTATTTTAGAACATTGACCAAAAGCTGAAAAACAATACGACAAGTTTTTTTTTTTTAATGACTCTTTTGTTTTGTGAACATTTTACGACATTATTTTGTACGACTGCCAAAAACAATGTTACAACTAAGCTATTTTAAATGCCATACGTTGACACGAGTCAACACAATAGACATGACAAACAGAAATTACACCGACTTGATTATCTTGTAGTTCAAGGTTGGACGTAATACATTGATATGTTTGTTGACAAACAGATTCTAGTAAAAAGAGGTCGAAAATACTTTTTATATACACAATAGTGTCATTGTTATTATTTTAATTGTACATACTTGTATTATTTAACTATACTGTCTCTCATAATTCCATACGGAATGGCGTATGTACTTTTATGTTTGTTTTATTTTGAAAATGTTTGGTAAGACGTTAATAAATTATCTGTCTGTCAAAAATAGGTTGTCTGCAGCCAGTCACACTTTTCACGGTAGCGCCATCTTTGAAATTGAGGATTTCAGTGATGTTCAATTTATGTAATTTGTTAGAAATTGCAAGGTGTGGCCGCCGCATATCTGGTGGGGAACTGCGCAACTGCTGGGGATACACACGACATATACCCCCAAAGTTAAATTTGTTTTTGTTTAGCAACATCGCTAGAGCACATTGATTTATTAATAATCAGCTACTGGATGTCCATCATTTGATAATTTTTACATATAAAGTTTGTTTTATTTAACGACGCCACTAGAGCACATTGATTTTTAATCTTATCATCGGCTATTGGACGTCAAACATATGGTCATTCTGACACTGTTTTTAGAGGAAACCCGCTGTCGCCACATAGGCTACTCTTTTTTACGACAGGCAGCAAGGGATCTTTTATTTGCGCTTCCCACAGGCAGGATAGCACAAATCATGGCCTTTGTTGAACCAGTTATGGATCACTGGTCGGTGCAAGTGGTTTACACCTACCCATTGAGCCTTGCGGAGCACTCACTCAGGGTTTGGAGTCGGTATCTGGATTAAAAATCCCATGCCTCGACTGGGATCCGAACCCAGTACCTACCAGCCTGTAGACCGATGGCCTAACCACGACGCCACCGAGGCCGGTTTTTTACATATAGTCTTAGTGAGGAAACCAGCCGTATGTTTCTGTTAGTAGCAAGGGAGCTATTATATGCACCATTTCATAAACAGGATAGCACATACCACGACCTTTGTTATACCAGTCGTGGTGCGCTGGCTGGAATGAGAAATAGCTCAGTGGGCCCACCGACAGGGATCAAACTTGTTGCCTTGTAAAGGAGGGATGTAGCTGTCGGTAGAGCACTCACAGGAGGTTCTCTCGTCGTAAGATCATTCTCTGGTTGCGTTTTTTCCCGTCCCAACCAGTGCCTCAAAGAACCGGTATATCAAAGGCCGAGGCATTTGCAGTCCTGCGTTTGGAAAAGTGGATGTAAAGGTAGTACTAAACCAAATAACTTCCGGGTGGGTCAAAGTTCGAGGTGCACCGAACTTTTGATAGAGAAGTTAACACCAGCAGTCCCGTGGTTGGTGATACATATGAGTTTGTTAGTTGTAAAACAAAAAGAAGTTTTATCTGGGCAAAAACATGTATACAATTTTAGTACCACTGTATCAAGTAGCTTTGTGCTTGAAACATGTATGGGGTACCTGTAACAAATAGGTACTCGAATTTGTGCGGAACTAGGGTAGTCATAGACGCTTCCCGGTATCTCAGAAACGAACATCTTGACCCCCATTTTTTTTCCGATTCACTTTAAGGGTGAGCGGTGGTGGTAGTGTTTATATCCGTGGCGTTTATGTCGATTGATATGCTGCATGTAGGAGTTTTAGCCACATATGTTACTATTGTCGTCTATGGGATTTGATTTGGTAGTATACACCCTAAAGAATCCCTTGCTGCTAGTGGGACAATGTAGCGGGTTTCCTCAAAGACAAAGTGTTAAACGTTACCAAATGTTTGATATCAAATAGCCAAGTGGGCGGGACATAGCCCAATGGTACAGCGCTCGCTTGATGCGCGATCGGTGTGGGATCGATTCCCATCGGTGGACCCATTGGGCTATTTCTCGCTTCAGCCAGTGCATCACGAATGGTATACCATATGCCGTGGTATGTGTTATCTTGTCTGTGGGATGGTGCATATAAAAGATCCCTTGCTGCTAATCGAAAAGAGTAGCCCATATAGTGGCAATAGCGGGTGTCCTCCCTCAATATTTGTGTGGTCCTTAACCATATGTCTGACGCCATATAACCGTAAGCAAAATGTGTTGAGTGCGTCGTTAAATAAAACTTTTTTTTTTCAAATAGCCTATGATTAGTAGGTCAGTATGCTCTAATGATTTCGTTACAAATCTAATTTTGTATTGGAAATCTCATGTTACTTATACTGACAAAACTAATGATGCATCCATCAAATCCTGGGAGCAGAGGTGGTTACTTTTCTCGCCTGAGGTGCTTGAATCGCAGGATCGAACCACCTCGGTGGATCTATTTAACTGATTGGGGTTTTCTTTCGCTCCAGCAAGTGCACCATACACTGGTCAAAGCCCATGGTATGTGCTATCCATGTAAAAGACCCCTTGCTGCATTAGGAAAAATGTAGCGGGTTTCCTCTGATGACTACGTATCAGAATTATCATATGGTTGACATCATACAGCCGATGATCAATTAATCAATGTGCTCTAGTGGTGTCGTTAAGCAAGAATAAACTTTCCATCAAATCCTGAGTTTAATTTCAACTTTGAAAGTAATGAGTTTTATTTTATTTAAGCACATTTACAAAATTGTTAAATTGTTTTGTCTTAATATACATTACACTACACCCGGGATACGTTTTTAAATAACTCATCGTATTCTCTGTTTGACCAAGACGAGACGTAGCCCACTGGTAAACCGCTCGCTTGATGCACGGTCGGTTTGGGATCGACCCCCTTCGGTGGACCCATTGGGCTATTCTTCGCTCCAGCCAGTGCACCACGACTGGTACATCAAAGGCCGTGGTATGTGCTATCCTCTCTATGGGGTGGTGCATATAAAAGATCCCTTGCTGCTGATCGAAAAGAGTAGCCCATGAAGTGGCGACAGCGGTTGTAGTCCTAACCATATGTTTGACGCCATATAACCGTACATAAAATGTGTTGAGTGCGTAGTTAAATAAAACATTTCCTTCCTTCCTCTGTTTGACCAAGATTACCACTGGTCTTGGTCCCGACCTTTGTTAAGGAGAGGTCAGCGCTGTCAAAACCCTCTCTGAGTGGGGGCCTGTTAAGAGATGAGAACCCAGTACCTATCAGCCTCAAGTCCGATGTGAGTCACTTTCAAACAAACAAAAGAAAAAAAAAAAAAAAAAAAAAAAAACCCCACACCAAAAAACAATATTAAAAAACCCCACCCAATAACAACAACAAACCCCCAAACAAAACCCCCTATACAAAAGACAACAACAACAACAACATAACGTAACAAAACAAAACAAGGAAAAATGTCCGCCCCCTCCAGCAAAACAAAACAAAATAAACAACAACAAATAAACGAAAAAAACCCAACAAAACAAAACGTATGCACTATTCCTTTAAAAAAAACTAAAGTTTATTGTTAATGGGCTTGGCACTGCTTGTTTGGTATTCAGTTTGGCCGGATATTAAAGCGAGGTATTTATCATTCTTGTCCATTTTCAAACAGTCCAATTTAACGTTCATTCTCCGCTAAATGAGTCTTTATTAATGTTTTATCCCTTGCGATGAGTCATGTTTGGAAAAGAAAATCAATGTCCATTTTCAATAAGTAACCCCCACCACCACCAAGAACTGTCTCCCCCCCTCCCCAGACACAGACATAAAAACACACAAAAAAAACCCAAACAAACACACCCACCCAAAATCCCCTAAACCAAACCCATTGAAAAAATAAAAAATAACAACAAAACAACAATAACCAAAAATAAATAAATAAATAAATAAATAAATAATAATAAAGTTTAAAAAAATACCCCCACCCCCAGAGGGACCCCCCCCCCCCCACACACACACACATCCCAACCCACCTCAATAAGAAATATTTTAAATGAACAGGATCATACCATGCAAGTTATTTGTGTACCTGTGTTAAGCCAGGACTAGTAAAATATTGCATATTGATATATGTCATCATGCCCTCGCCAGAGATGTTTTGCCATAAAACCGAAACGTTTGTGAAGTATTTGCATGTTCTGTTCATGACTCGGTGTTACACAGAGGATATAACTTTGCCATAAAGCGAGTACTGAATATCTGATTTGACAATTCCATCGTGCTTGTCTGCCTGCCTGTCTCCACGATAGCAGATATTGTAGTGTTTAATGATACCACTAGAGCACATTAGCCAATTAATCATCGGTTATTTGAGTCAAACATTTGACCGTTTTGACCTACAATCCGCATTAGCATAGGCAACATATGTAGTTTGTATGCATTTTCCTACAAACAGGGCACCACATATCATAACGTTTGATATAACATTTGTGAAGTACTGTTTGGGACGGGAGAAATCAATTGGTCTGCCTAAGCACCTGACACGACTGTTTCCTTTTTTTTCTCTTAATTTTGTTTGTCATAAAAATGGATCGATCAATGTTGGTGCCTTACTAATGACAATAACTGTGTATTTATAAAACTCATTGTTATTTTAAAATAATTAACGAATGTGTTAAAAGTATGTTTATTTTGTTCAGGATTTGTTTTTCGACTGCAATTAAAACTAATTTTTATTGACTATAACTGTGTATCAAAATGTTTATTGTTTATAATTAATAATTCTTTTTACTTGCAATTAAAGCAAATCCGAACCATTATGTATATTTCAATCAAAATGTTCATTGTTTATAATTAATAATTCTTTTTACTTGCAATTAAAGCAAATCCGCCCCATTGTGGCCACCTCGTTGATTTAGGAGCACATGCAGATATCGACCGATTGCCAGCACCCCTAATCACACATTGTGTATTCCCATCAGGATATTGTTTTGTTATATTTTTATTATCTCTGTCTCTTTGTCTCTTTCTCTCTGTGTCTATCTGTCTGTCTGTCTGTCTGTCTAAGTCTCTCGCTCTCTCTGTGTGTGTCTCTCTCTCTCTCTCTCTCTCTCTCTCTCTCTCTCTCTCTCTCTCTCTCTCTCTCTCTCTCTCTCTCTCTCTCTCTCTCTCTCTGTTATACACACATTATCTTTCTCTCAACCTCTCTTTCTCCTTTTTTTCTTTTCCTCCCTCTCTTTCACTCTAACTTCTTTGTCTGTTATTCTCCTCACCTCCACAGATGCTCCATAATTCCATTCCACTCACTCATGATACCTTACTGCAGCAGTCAGCATGAGCTGCAATATGGTTCACCAGTCAACAGAATGAACACAGTACTCACGCTGGAGTGGAGATGGACTTTTAATAAAGCCAGCCAGTCCTGTATACTGCAGTTGCGGTGGGTGTGGTTGGGTGGGGGAATGGCATATGACCGAAAGCCACAAATGTCCCCGAAAGGATTTCTTGGATTTTCCAACTTAGAAATCGAAAAAATACAATAGGGAGGCCCTGACCCCCCCCCCCCCCCCCCCCCCCCCCTTATACCCGCCACTGTAATGTACATAATATGGCCTCCAAAGCCTGCAGTGAAATGGTTAAGTGCGGTTGCAAGAGTCTGTGTGGTAAAGCATTGAACTGTGTATTTGTTTCTGTGAGCAGTAAAATGTTCCTTTAAACTTTGTGCATGTGCAGTTGTATATGAAATCAGCAAAGCATCTTGAATATTAGAAATCTTAATCGTGTTAATCTACTCCATGCCTACACTATCCTATATTTTCCTTGGAACGTTTATCCTGTGTAGAACAGAAAGATACCGAAAGCAAAAACCCCCCAGATAGGACTCAAACTAGACCTTGCAGGTTTTTTCCTTAATAACTTTTCTTCAGATTTTGTCTCTTTTACACAATTTCATCTACTGATAATTTGAATGCATCCCAAAATGTAAAGTTAGACAACAAAATTACGAGGCTAGGTGGCACTGGTGTTGATATATTATTGGTACTAAAAGTTTTTTTTACATGGTAATATAGCCGCCATAATGCATCTTGAAGAAGAGGGTCCTATTAAGAATTGGACCCAAGCTGTCTAACTATTATGCTTAATTATCTTCAGAAACGGTTTTGGGTAACTTGTTTTTGTAAATATTACCAGTGGGTGCCTTGTGGTACGAAAATACAAAGGTATCCACACAACTAATACCCCCTCCCTCCGACCCACCCTTCCCGAATCTGCTTCTCTGTGTTAACTATCCACTCATTGAATGCAGGTACCACATGTAAATTATTACAGTTATTAACAACTTCCTGTAGGACATGCGTCATGAAACCTGCGTCAGGTTTCATATGGGGCAGGACATAGCCCAATAGTAAAACGCTCGCCTGATGCGCGGTCAGTCTGAGATCGATCCCTGTCTGTGGGACAGTGGGATGATGCATATAAAAGGTCACTTGCTACTACTTGAAAAATGTAGCAGGTTTTCTCTCTAACTTAGAACTTAGATACAGTTTTAACGTGCTCATATACCTCTATTGTTTCGAACACGCCTACTCTGAGTCGGGCCTCCGATATGATCGGTGGTCCGACTTGGGGCAGGACATTTCTCTCTAAGACTATATGTCAAATTACCAAATGTTTGACATCCAATAGCCAATGATTAAAACGTCAATGTACTATAGTGATGTCGTTAAACAAAAACACTTTTTAGTTTCATGAGTTATATTTGGTGTGCATGTTACGTATGATTGCTTCATGACATGAAAATACAAATTATTGTTCACCCATGCACATACCCACAATAATCTGTGTTGGCCTGCACCGGCCTCGGTGGCGTCGTGGATCAGCCATCGGACTACAGGCTGGTAGGTACAGGGTTCGCAGCCCGGTACCAGATTTCATGAGGTTAAGGCCCTACACACCCTCCCTCCCCCCCCCCCCCCCCCGGCCACCAGAGAGCGCTGCTAACTTTGGTCCATATCGGAAAATTTTCATAATGGGTCATGTGCCAACTTTCATGCTTTTAAGCAAAAATGCATTTTTATTTTTATTAGCAGCCCCACTAGGAACCGCATACCGATCTTCCCAATCTTTTACATCATCAACGCTTCGATAGTGATGTTGATGATCAGATCTCTTAAATGATTTTCATTGGTAATTATTTGTGGCACTTAGCAGGTAGGACACTAATGCATTCTAAGTGAATGGATATTATCTTCGGCCATCTCTGAGATTAAATACGTAATTTCTTTGTATTCGAATTCCAAACAATTTCTCCAGCGATATCTAAAAACGTGGTAAAATGCTATTATTGCTAAGACAGTGTTTTTAATGGAGATAAGAGCCACGGGTATTGCAGTAAACTCGTGAATCGCACACGATAACGGGTTACAAATTAGTCCGAATGAATGTTGTGAAACCCCATTTATACAGTGGGTATTAGTATTATATAAATATATAAAGATTGCTGGCTCGTCGAAGAGGGAAATGTGTGTGTGTAGGTTTTGGTGAATGTATGTGTGTGTGTCTGAATGTGTGTGACTGTATGGTGGTGTGTGTGTGTGTGTGTGTGTGTGTGTGTGTGTGTGTGTG